>NC_062969.1:30764983-30813454 GCF_023119035.1 Salvia hispanica
CGTAGGACTTACCCATTCACTATCAGATATTGCATAGATAATCCCTGCATCTAGTAACTTTATTACCTCTTTTCGTACTACATCTTGCATGATAGGATTAAGTCTACGTTGGTTTTGCACACGAGGTTTATGCCCTTCCTCAAGTAAAATTCTATGCATGCATGTGGTCGGGCTAATCCCCCTTAAATCACTAATAGACCATCCTATGGCAGACCTATACTTATTTAACACACACAAAAGCTTTTCACACTCCTCTTCATTCAATGCAGCGGACACCACTCGGGGAGCGGCTTTAGCTCCACCTTTGGTGGTCCCCGTGGTTTTCCCACTGCCTGCCTTCTTTCTTCCTCTTCTTCGGGGGTACGCAATGGCAAAAATGCATTTCCCTTTTGAGGAATTCTCTCCGGTAGCGCTTCCAATTCTGTCACCACTGCACAAACACTTGCATCACAAGATGATAAATCAGCATTAGGAGTAAATGAGTTTATGAGACAAGATTCAAGAGGATCCTGGGTTTGATGATAAGTGACTTCTACTTCTCCCACACAGTCGGTAACGATTTGTATGACACTGCATTCTTGATAGCCTTCTGCCCCCTCCTTTCCATGGAATTTCAGTGCACCGTAGATGTTAAATGTGATGCTTTCATCGTTCAACTTCAATGTCAGCTCTCCCTTTTGTACATCTATCATGGCTCCGCCAGTGGCTAAGAATGGTCTTCCAAGGATCAAAGGCACCTTCTTGTCTTCCTGCATATCCAACACAACGAAGTCAGCAGGAAAAATAAACTCTCCCACTCTTACCAAGACATCTTCCACTATCCCCATTGGCGTTGTTGTGCTACGATCTGCCATTTGCAACGTGATTGAGGTGGGACGGATACTATCAACGTCGAGTTTCCTGTAAAAAGATAAAGGCATCAAATTAATACTGGATCCTAAATCACATAACGCCTTACCTTTCACATCATTCCCTAAAACACAAGATAATGTAAAACTCCCTGGATCTTTGTGCTTGGTGGGTAACCCTTTTTGAATGATAGCGCTGCAGCTCTCCGTTAGGCCCACTGTCTCGTACTTCCCCCACTTTCTCTTCTTTGCCACAACATCTTTCAAAAATTTGGCGTAATTGGGCATTTGTTGAAGGGCTTCTACCAGTGGAATGTTGATGTGGACTTTGCTCATTGCTTCCAAGAACTTGGTAAACTGAGCGTCAAGCTTCTTGCTCTTCAATCGTTGAGGATATGGAATGGTGACACTGCTTTGTGGTAAAGCATCTGCTTGCTGTTTATCGGCCGGCGGACCGCCGCGATGGGGCGTGGCGACCGCCGGGTCTTCAGCCATGCCAATTCCAGAATCTTCCTCGTCCTGTTGGTGTGTACGCGGCGGGTCGCCGTGTTGGAATGCGGCGGGCCGCCGCACATCATCGACAGACAAGGTACCAGGTGGTTTTTCTATTTCTCTTCCTCTCCTGCCCAGGTCTCCTGCCTCCGGAGGTTGATATGTAGTCCCGCTGCGTAGCTGCACCGCGTGACATTTTCCTTTCGGGTTTATTTCTGGCAGGCTAGGAAGCGACCCTGGAGTGTGCCTGTTTCCTATGGTTGTGGCTAAGATCCCAAGGTTGAATTCCAGCATCCCGACTTGAGTAGCGAGGTTTGCCAACCCTCTTTCCAAGGCGCTGGTATTTCTTTCCAAATTCTCCAACCTTTTGTTCGTCACCTTTCTATGGTTGAGAACCTCAGTAATGCAAACTTCTAACAGAACCTCCCAACTGGAGCGGGGTTGATCCTCCATACCTGCACATGTTTCATAATCATTAGAACAGTACTCTTGTGCATCATAGGAGTAATCAGAACAGTCTGGGACGTAGTGCGATCCCCTATGCTGCTCATCAAAATAACCACATGGATTTCCTACGCCTGCAGGAAAATCCATTAAAACAAAAAGAAAAATAAAATAAAATAAATAAAATAAAATAAAAATGAAAGCGATTAAAATCCAAAGTAGTAAAATTATCCGTTTGAAGATATCACTCCAAAGTGAATTGTCTTCCCCGGCAACGGCGCCAAAAACTTGATGCACTTTTTATTTGCACTATAAATACCTGCAAGTATACAGAGTAGGTATAGTATAGCAAAAGGTTAGTACCGGGTATCGAACACGGGGAAGATGTACACAAAGTGTCTATCTTCTACTAGAACTCAATTACTATCTGGAGAAACAAGAATTTTTGGAAACTTTTGAAAACAGTAAATATTAAAAACAGTAAACAACTAAATGCAAGCAAATCACGGAGAGAAAAGTATAGAGATAAGGGGAATTCCAGGGATGTGCTTTCACTTTTATGGTTATACAAATTCCAAACTACAATACCCTAGCACAGTTAATACTTTGAAAGGACGAGTCACCTAGCTTATGCTCATGCGATACAAACGTTGATTACTAACATTAGGGTTGTCAATCCTAACACGTAACTCCAAAAAGCTCCTAAGACCCTTGAAAAGTCCTCACTCTCAATTAACAGTGCCGTTTTAAAGGAAGCTAACTGTAGTGTCTACTAAGTGGATCTAACTCGCTAGAACTCTGTCACAGTTATGAAGCAAGTTGTATTGAATCATACATAATTGTGTCACTCAATTATGAAGCATCATGATTAACTTAGGGAAGAAACAAAGTAAAAACAAAACGGATATTAAATAGAAAACGGAATTGTATAACCAAAGTTGCTACTAACACATCCCTAGAATCCTATGAGTTTAGTTACACATGACTGAATAAACTAAAAACATAGATTGAAGGGAAAACAATTTGAACATAAAACTAAAGCAAATAAAACCCGTAGGTTGAATCCTTGTCGTTCTTGATGTTCTTGAAATCCTTCTCCAACTCCTTGCACAATTGAAGTACTCTAGCTTTTGATCTCTATGAATGTGTTCTTGTTGTGTGTTCTTGTTGTGTGAAAAAAACTCTTTTTGATGAAGCTTGAGGTCCTATTTATAGGGGAAGATTATTCCTCATCATAGAAGGAAAAGATCTTCAAAGTTTGGTAAATCTTGGAGCAAATCTAGGGGGTGAAATCGCCTCCAGATGATGAATTCGCCAGATCCTTGGTTTCCTTGTTCATTCCTTCATAGAAGGTGTGGTGCACCTCTATCTCTTTCATGCGATGGTTGGGGCATGACTCCAAAAGGCTCATGTACTTCTCCCAGTACTCACTCAGAGTTTCATCATATTCTTGCCTTATGCACGATATTTTTCTCTTCAATGCACTTGTCTTTGAAGACGGGAAAAACTCGGCTAGGAAAACTGACTTGAAATCAGCCCATGTATTGATAGAGTCGGCTGGCAGGCGCATGAACCAAGTGTTGGCCTCTCCCTTCAGGACAAAAGGTAGGGCTTTCAGTCTGTAATCATCCTCGCTCGCTCCTGCTGGCCGCCTCTGTGCCTTACAGATTTTGCAGAACTCATTTAAGAATTCGTATGGTCCCTCGTAGCTCTTCCCACAGTACGTCGGTAAGATTGCGATAATGTGGGGTTTCACATCACAGGCGGTTTGGCCTGGGGTAACCACTATGGCTTGTGGAGGATCTCCGTCGGCGTGCGCGGTAAGTGTTGCGAACTTGGGATCGTCCTCACCCTGGTCAGCCATTCTCACTAGTGTTCTTACTGGTTGGGGTGGAAGCTCCGGAAGTTGGTACTCTAGACTACAAGACATATTTGGTGGCTGGGTGGTTCTCTGACAGGTCTGGGCAGTACATCTGAAAAGTAGGGAACAAAAGCAAAAGTAACTTAAAAGTAAAGTGGTTCAAACTAAAGTTGATTTTGACGTTTTCTTCTTCACCAAGTATTAACAAAATTCAGATAAACACAAACACCATGACTGAACTTCAGATTCACAAATTCAAACTTAAGATCCATCGATTTAAATGCTCAAACTTAAATTAAACAGTGAAACTGCAACTTTACTTCTACTGACTGACATGCAAGGTGGTAATCACGGCGCAGAAAAGAAATTCATGCATGAAAACTTGACTAAACATAACTACAACTTTGAATCAACAACTCCCGATAAGAAAACACTTAGAAATTGAAAGCAATAACTAAATCTAACTTTCCTAGGCAGAATGAAGTAAACTCGAACCAAAGTGACATGCGAAATAGAAACTTCATAATGTAAAAGTTGGAAAATAATAAAGTACTTCAAAAGAGCACAACGATGAGTGTTTGCAAATAACTAACGATGAAAACAAGTAAACTTTAAACTAGGAAAGCGATTAAGATTGTTTGTGCCACTCCGGGCGATGATACTACTACACTGCTACGATAACTGGCTGGAACGGCGGACTGATGACTTTTCCGGCAAACTCTTCGACGTCAAGTGACCATGGCTGTGGCGAGGAACGAGAGGTGGGATAATGCTGAAGGAACTGATCTTCTAGAGAGAATTCTACTAAGTGTGTTGAGAACCGAGAACTTCGAACCGAACTCTTAGGAGGCGTCTATCCGAACTCCTTCTCTCTCTCCAAGTGGCTTCTTTTATAGGGAGGCTTGCCCTTACTTTTAGGGTAGACTTCTCCCGCGTTTTGACCTTTTTGCCCTTGTCAATGATCATCCCAGCTATCCTCCTTCTCCATCTCGAGCCTTTTCTCTGGCATGCATCCTCGGTCGTATCGCACCCTTCTGGCGCCCTTTTCACTTGCGTCACCTGAATCGTCTCCTACCGACTTGGATCCTTTAATCCTGCATACTTAAGCAACTGTTTTGCAGATAATACATGCATTTCACGACATACTAACCAGTAACCAAGGTTCAGAATACAACTTATCAAACTGCGATAGAATCCGCGTCAAGATCAGTGGTATTCTTTAAACGAAAAGTGGAGAAAAACTCCCTTGCTAAATCCACTGGTACCCTCTCCTGACTGTGCTGCAACAGCCACTCAAATCCTATCGCTCGGATACAGGCGCGGAATTCTTTATCACATGCAATCATTTTGAGCTCCCTCGAGCTGTACTGCTTTCCTGACTTGGCCATCTTCCCGGCGCTACACCTCTCCTTGTACACTGCGATCCTCTTTTGGTCGTCGAACTGCCTCATCTCCTCTAGCAATTCTTTAGTCAGCCAGATTTCCGGACGTCCTGGAATCGGCTCTTCTTCAGCTTCCTCAGAGTCATAGCTGGGTTCAGGGATGGGCTCGTCTTGTTCCTCGACAGAGGGTTCCTCGGTTACAGGGGAAAGGGTCTCCTCGACCTCCTGGACGGAGGGAGCTTTCCTAGACCGGGTGGATGAGGTTGCTGCCGCCTTTCCTTTCCTTGCCTTCTCCTTGGCCAAGCGACGCTCCTCTGCCTCTGTTGCGTCAGGCACTAAGTCATCGACTTCATCGAGGAGGCTCCTCCTGGTGCGCCTCCTTTCTGCCCTCTCATCAACCTTGGGCACATCTTCTTCCTGGTCATCAACCAGGTCCACAATCAGTTTCAGCCCTCCCTCGGGCTCCGGTACTCCAGTTGTAGGTAGATCCGATTCCTCTAAAAGCTTTTCTAGGGTTTCCCCCTCACCAACCAACATTGGGGTTGCCCCCTCAATATAAATGGGGTTCTCCCCCCTGACATCTCCTGGGGTTGCCCCCTCTTCCACGAACTCAGGGGTCGCACCCCTGAAATCAACCGGGGTCTCATCCCCCGTCTCCATAGGGGTTTCCCCCTCTGCAACTTTCTCCGAAATAGGGGTTTCCCCCTCAGCAACCTTTTCAAACACAGGGGTTTCCCCCTCCGCAACTTTTTCTAACACAGGGGTTTCCCCCTTACGAACTTCATCAGAAATAGGGGTTTCCCCCTCACACACTTCCCTACCCTCAAGATTAGGGTTCTCAGTTTCTTGCCTTTCTATCTCCACCATGGTCTCGCCGTGAGCCGGTTCATCACCCTCCGCCCGTTCGTGTGGTGCACCCTCTTCCTCCGCTTTTTGTGAAGCGGTTTCTGCATGTAGAGATGTAGAATCTCGCGGTCCTTCTTCAGGAAGATTCGCCGGTTGTGCAGCCGAATCTGCCGGAATCGTCAGTGGTGGTGCGACCGGCGCAGACGGCATTAGGCTAGCGGCGAATAGGGCATACACCTCCTTTCCTTTCTCGACGCTCCCCACCTTCTTCGTCAACTATGCCAGCAAGGTTGGGTCGTACACAGTGCTTTGGGTAGAATCCATCGGTGTAGATCTGAAAAATGAGAGAAAAACTGGTCGAATTTGGTTAGGGTTTAGTTTTTTTTTTTAGAGAGAGAACGAAATTAGAGAGAAGGGAGAGTGAATCAAATTTTCGTCGATTTGGGGATAATTGGAGAGAGAAGGACGACGGTTGCTTTTCTGGTGAAAAGATGGTGCGGTTGCAGGCATGATGTAAGCAACCGTACAACTTCCATAATTATCGGCCAGAATTTGAAATTCAAAATATCGACTCCTTCCTCCAGACTTCCCTTGACTCCTTCCCTCAGGTTCTTCTCTAGCTAATTCCCTCGACCATGTCCTACAAAACAAAGAAATGAAGGCTCCAGACTCCTAGGTCAAGGTTAGAGCATAAAATATCGGTTCCCCTTGGAGTCTGGTGCTTCAAAAATATTTTTGGATTTTCCAAGTTTTAAAAGGAATTAAACTATTTACACACTTATTGTATTTCCGAGATTCCCTGGTTCAGTTCGTATTTTCAAAATTGTTAACTTACTCCTTGACCCAGGAATTCATCGAAAATTTCCCCCGTCCGTTTAGGCGATAGTAGGGAGTGCATGTAGTGGAACTTCGTCCACAACACACAACTCGGAATTATCCCTATAGACTTTCACTCTATGACCGTTTACAAGAAAAGGAACAGAGTTTGGAGCACTTCCCTGGATCTCCACTGCTCCATTTGCTCGGATGCCGATGATGGTACATGGGCCGATCCATTTAGACTTCAGTTTCCCTGGCATTAGCTTGAGCCGAGACTGAAAAAGGAGCACCTTCTGTCCCACATGAAGTTCCTTGACCCGGAGATTTTTATCATGCTATAACTTCGTTCTTTCTTTGTACCACATGGCAGACTCAAACGACTCCAGCCGAAGTTCCTCCAATTCTTGCAATTGTAACTTCCTTTCTTCTTCGCAAGCTATCGGCTTCATGTTCATCTCTTTCACTGCCCAGTACGCCTTGTGCTCAATACCAACCGGTAAGTGACACATCTTGCCAAACACAAGTCTGTAAGGCGACATTCCAATAGGCATTTTAAAAGCAGTTCTGTAGGCCCACAATGCGTCCCCGAGTCTCTTGCTCCAGTCCTTCCTTGACGGATTAACTGTTTTCTCCAATATCGCCTTGATCTCGCGATTAGAAATCTCTGCCTGGCCATTAGACTGAGGATGGTAAGGAGTCGACACTCTATGGTGAACACCATATTTCTTCATCAAAGCCTCGATGGTACGATTACAGAAATGAGTCCCTTGATCCGAGACAATGGCCCGAGGAACTCCATATCTGTTAAAAATATTGGCCTTCAAAAATTTTGCCACCTCCTTCGATTCACATGTTATGGTGGCCTTAGCTTCTATCCACTTAGACACATAGTCTACTGCAACCAATATATATGTATTCCCACAAGACGATGGGAACGGTCCCATAAAGTCCATTCCCCACACATCAAAAATTTCGCACACTATCACTGGGACTTGAGGCATCTCGTCTCTTCTTGAAATTCCCCCCGTCTGCTGGCACCTCTCGCAACATTGGCAAAATTCAAAAGCATCCCTATTTAGCGTCGGCCAATAAAAACCGCTGTCTAAGACTTTCCTCGCTGTCTTCCTTGGTCCAAAGTGACCTCCACATGCTAACGTGTGGCAATGAATTAACACATCTCTTTGTTCCCATTCGGGAATGCAGCGTCTAATCACTTGATCTGAGCACATTTTCCATAGGTAAGGATCGTCCCAAAAGTAATATTTAGCTTCACTTCTAATCTTCATCCTCTGGGCTCGGGAAGGCATCGGGTATGGCCTCTTCTGTTTCCCCCTGATGTATTCTACTCAAGTGATCAAATCAGCCACTCTATTTTTCGTTCCCTTCCTGTCTCTTACTTCCCAATCAAACTCCTGCAAGAGTAACACCCAACGGATTAATCTCGGCTTAGACTCTTTCTTAGCCATCAAGTACTTAATCGCCGCGTGATCCGTGAAGACTATAACCCTCGACCCAAGGAGATAGGGTCGGAATTTTTCAAACGCGTATACGACAGCCAACATTTCCTTCTCCGTGGTGTCATAATTTTTCTGAGCCTGATTCAGCGTCTTAGAAGCATAGAAGATCACATAACTTTTTCCATCAATTTTCTGTCCTAGGACAGCTCCCACAGCGAAATCGCTCGCATCACACATTATCTCGAAAGGATGGCTCCAGTCTGGTGCCCTGATAATTGGTGCTGATATTAACCTATCTTTAAACAACTGGAACGCCCTTTCGCATCCTTCGTCAAAGACGAACTCCACGTCATTATGTAACAACCGAGTGAGTGGTTGCGCGATTTTTGCAAAATCATTGATAAACTTCCTATAGAACCTTGCATGGCCTAGGAAACCTCTCACCTCTTTTTGATTTGTAGGGTATGGTAATTTTGATATCACATCCACCTTTGCTTTGTCTACCTGAATACCCCTCTCAGAAACCACGTGACCCAGGACAATGCCTTCAGTCACCATGAAGTGGCATTTCTCGAAGTTCAACACTAAATGCTTCTCCTGGCATCTCTGTAACACTAGATCAAGGCTGGCTAAACAAGTATCAAATGAGTTCCCATATACAGTGAAATCGTCCATGAATATCTCAATGCATACTTCCAACAGATCCGAGAAAATGCTCATCATACACCGTTGGAAAGTTCCCGGTGCATTACATAATCCAAATGGCATTCTTCGGTATGCATATGTACCAAAAGGGGCACGTGAATGTGGTTTTTCCTTGGTCCTCTGGATTCACGTAGATTTGGAAATAGCCGCTGTATCCATCAAGGAAACAAAAGTACTGTTTGCCTGCTAGTCTTTCCAGCATCTGATCAATGAAAGGTAAAGGAAAATGATCCTTCTTTGTGGCTTCGTTCAACTTCCTGTAGTCGATGCATATCCTCCATCCTGTCACCAATCTGGTGGGTACCAATTCATTCTTCTCATTCTCGACAACCCGTATTCCTGATTTTTTTGGTAGCATATGAACAGGACTGACCCACTCGCTGTCAGGAATGAAGTAGATGATCCCTAGAGCAAGCAATTTCAATACCTCCTTTAGGACCTCTTCTCGCATGTTCGGGTTCAGCTTCCGTTGTGCATCACGATGAGCCTTCGCACTTTCTTCTAAACGAATGTGGTGCATACAAAGATCCGGACTTATTCCTACCAAATCTGAGAGAGTCCATCCTATTGCTTTCTTGTTTCTTTTGATGACCTCCAATAACTCCTTCTCTTGCTCCTTGGTCAAGTTGCTGTTGACTATTACCGGAAATGTCTCATCCTCCTCCATGTAAGCGTACTTGAGGCCCGGTGGAAGTGTCTTCAGCTCTTTTTTTGTTCCATTCGTCTCCTGGGGTAAGGGATTTTTGTCTGTAATTTATGGTAAGGTTTCCTTCCCAGACCCAGGAGATTTTTCCAGACTAGCCACATAAGCTGATCCCTTAGATCTAGCTGATTCAGGGCTTCTGCAGAATTCCATAATGGCCTTTGTGAGTTCTTCATCCGTTAATTCTGATGTGTTCATTGCTGCACACCATCCCACAACTTCTTTGTCAATCGAATGGCTCAACTCCGAGTTGTCGATTTGTTCCTGCATCAATTCCGTCTCAAGATATTCTTGGACCAAAGGGTTAATAACATCAATAGCATAGAGATTCTCAACATCTAAAGGCCTTTTCATCCCCTCATCTATGCTAAAGGTATACTTTTCCCCATTATAGTCCAAACAAATTGTTCCATCAAAAACATCGATAATGGTCTTAGCGGTACGCAAAAATGGTCTCCCCAAAAGTACCCCACTGGACTCAGCAGACTCATTATCATTCATCTTGATCACATAAAAATCAGCAGGATATAGAAAATCATGCACCTTGACTATAACATTTTCCAACACTCCTTCAGGGCAAATGCAAGTTCTATCTGCTAACTGGATCACTACCTTGGTAGCAACCATTCTTACCCCAGTCAACTTCTTATAGATCGAAAGTGGTAAAACATTTATTGACGCCCCTAGATCACACATAGCATGCTCAACCTTGATATCCCCTAGAGAGATGGGTAATGTGAACATACCTGGGTCGGTGCATTTTGAGGGCATCCTTCTTTTTTGTATCACAACAGACACAGTCTCCCCGATCACAATCTTCCCATCTGGCTTGGTCTTCCCTGCAATAAACTCCTTGATAAACTTACTGAAGGCGGGCATTTTCAAGGCTTGCAAGAATGGCAGGTTGATTTCCAACTTGCTGAAAATCTCAATGAGATCCTCTGTATCATCCTTTTTCTTCTTCGCCTCCCCACGATATGGAAATGGTTTTTCTTGCTTTACTGCATTTGTGGAAGTCCCAGCCTGGGTTTCATCAACTCCCTTGTTTCCTTCCTTACTCACTTTCTCAGGTTCGGGGTCTAGGAAGAACGGGTCCCTCGATCGAGGTAGGGATCCCCCTAAATCTCCCTTCTGGAGGTCTCTTTGAACAAGGATCTCCCTCGGTCTAGCGCCTTCCTCTTGATGTTGCTGACTCTGTTTCCCTTCACTCGCTTGCATAGGCACTTCCTCATCAATTTCCAACGTCGGCCCTTCATAACCCCGCCCAGACCTCAAGGTGATTTGACTAATGTTTGCTCGGTCCGGCGGTTTGACGGTGGCAGGAAGTTTGCCTTCATTCCCTCACATCTCATTCAAGGAAACTGCGATTTGGGAAAGTTGTTTTGCCATCATGTCCATGGCGGCTTTATGTTCAGACTGAGCATCTTGTAACTTGTGCACCATGTCATTGTTGGAGTGTAGGTTACCTTGCATGAACTGCTGTGAATTCACTAGATCATGGACCATGTCATCCAAACTCCGCTGTGGTCTGGAGTTGAATTGACCCGAATTTGGTCCTTGACCTTGGTTCTGACGATAGTTGCCTTGATGATTGTTGTATTGGTTATTCGACCCTTGATTTCCCTGATGGTTATTGTACTGGCTACCAGACCCTTGATTCCCTTGATGATTTGGTTGGGAATTCTGGTAGTTTCCTTGATTATTTCTCTGATGAGGTGGCACATAGGAACTCCCTGGATTGTTCTGATTCCGGTTTCCCCAATTAGTCTGGTCCTGATTCCTGTACCCCAGCTGCAATTGTCCCTCTTGACCTTTTCCTGACCAGTTGGACTGCTTTTCCGGAGGGTGTGCATAATTCGTGAGCTCAAGTGGAGGTGGCTGGCCTTGATCATGGTCAGTCCATCTGATGTTTGGGTGAGTGCTCCATGGAGCGTCCCTCTGTCTTACTTGATTCCAACTTCCTTCGGGATTCCAACTTCCCATCGAATTTGCTTGAGCTTGACACTCCCCTTCGCAGGGCTGACTGTAGTACGGTTGAAGTTGCCTTTCCTCCTGACCAGGGGGTTTCTCCATTTCCACTGGAGCACGCGGATTGTATTTCACAATTGCAATTAGCAAGGCCTTTTCCAGTTTATCGAACCTATCTTCCACCTTCTTGTCTTCTTGATCCATCACTGCATTAGCTGACCCTCTCCTCAATATGCTTCGCGGGTTATCATAGGCCTTCTTTACCTCGATCAGTCTCCCCAAGGTTTCCCGAGCTTCACTTGCCTTATTCTTGGTAAAATTTCCCCCGCTCGAGGAGTTCATCAAGTCCTTTGATTCGGGGTTTGCACCTTCGTAGAACAGATAGTAGGTCTCCGCTTCTATCATCCCGTGGTTCGGACAAGCATCCAACAGCCCCTTGAAACGGGACCAATAAGAACTCAGAGACTCATCGTATTCTTGTTTGCACTCCTGAATCTCCTTCTTCAAGGCATTCGTCTTGTTGGATGGAAAAAAGTAATCCAGAAATTCCAGTTTAAAATCCTTCCACGTGTTAATTGATTCCGGTGGAAGCCTTAGCAGCCAAGTGTTCGCCTCCCCTTTGAGAGCAAACGTAATTGCTCGAAGACGGTAGTCCTCCTCTGTTGCCTCGTTGGGTCGCTTTTGAATGCTGCATAGTTTTTTGATGTGCGTTGCATGCTCTTCTATATATAGGCGTTGGAGTGGGGCCTAGCGAGGTATAGATAAGACTTTGTTGCCCTCAGCTATTGACTCCTCTGTCACGCCTTCTTTTCTTTTAATTGCTGCTCACTTCGTTCCTTTCCTTCGCTAGACCATCTCCTTCAACACTTCCTCGATCTAGCGATTTTCTTCACACACCTGGCTTAGGAAACGTGTTAGACCCAGCAAATTATAACATTTTCCACATATAACCGATGCATGAAATTAGCCTTATCACTTATATTAAATTGTGGGTTCAATTTAATTAGTAAAAAGTAAATTGGATGAGCCCATATCCAAAACCTTCCATAGATCCCTGTCTGGGCCCAAAAGGAACTTAATATAAATAGGAGAATAAAGGAGACAGGTAAGGCTAATTTCTTACATCGGTCATATGGTGAAAAACGTTATAATTTGCTGGATCTAACACGTTTCCTAAGCCAGGTGTGTGAAGAAATATCGCTAGATCGAGGAAATGTTGAAGGAGATGGTCTAGCATAAGGAATGAAACGAAGTGAGCAGGATTTAAAAGGAAAGAAGGCGTGACAGAGGGAGTCAATAGCTGGGCCCCACTCACACGCCTATATATAGAAGAGCATGCAACGCACATCATATCACTTTTTTTTACTCTCTTCTTAGCTCACACACATTACACACACTTGGGAATGGGAGATCTGGGGTAGTCGGGTACGAAGGGTTACTTTCTTTAGAAGTTTCGCGGTTGGCAACACCGTCCGAGTGTGGACGAAGATACAATTTCTCTTAATTTCAGTTGTTTTGCTGTCGAACTTCACTTTTGGGTGTCGACCTGGTTGTTGATGATACTTATTGTCTTTTCGTTTTGTTGATTTGCGTTTAGTAGTTGAATTTCAAGTCGATTTACGTAGATCTCTCTGCTGGTAGTTTATTTTTACAAGTATTATGTTGATCTCTGTTTTATTTTGATATTGTGGTGTTGATATGGGAATTTGGTGATAGATCTGTGGTTTATTGACTGTTGGAGGTTGTTGTTCGAATCTGAAGTGATGAAGTGTTTCTGTTGGTTGGAGTTCGTGTTGGACGCTTGGATCCGGAGTGGATTTAGCGTCTGAGGTTGGATTCGAAGTGAGAAAAGAAAGTTGTTAGATGAATTTGAGTTTTCTTCTTGTTTTCTGTTTTGCTTCGTCTAGCGTCTGCAGATCTGTTCAGTTCTTCGTTGATTATGCAGAATTAACAGATGAAGAACTCACAGAGGCCATTATGGAATTCTGCAGAAGCCCTGAGTCAGCTAGATCTAAGGAATCAGCTTATGTGGCTAGTCTGGAAAAATCTCCTGGGTCTGGGAAGGAGACCTTACCAGAAATTACAGACAAAAATCCCTTGCCCCAGGAGACAAATGGAACAAAAAAGGAGCTGAAGACACTTCCACCGGGCCTCAAATACACTTACTTAGAGGAGGATGAGACATTTCCAGTAATAGTCAACAGCAACTTGACCAAGGAACAAGAGAAGGAGTTATTGAAAGTCATCAAAAGAAACAAGAAAGCAATAGGATGGACTCTCTCAGATTTGGTGGGAATAAGTCTGGATCTTTGTATGCACCACATTCGTTTAGAAGAAAGTGCGAAGGCTCATCGAGATGCACAACGGAAACTGAACCCGAACATGCGAGAGGAGGTCCTAAAGGAGGTGTTAAAATTGCTTGCTCTAGGGATTATCTACTCCATTCCTGACAGTGAGTGGGTCAGTCCTGTCCATATGGTGCCAAAAAAATCTGGAATACAGGTTGTTAAGAATGAAAAGAATGAGTTGGTACCCACCAGATTAGTGACGGGATGGAGGATGTGCATCGACTACAGGAAGTTGAACGAAGCCACAAAGAAGGATCATTTTCCTTTACCTTTCATTGATCAGATGCTGGAAAGACTGGCAGGCAAACAGTACTTTTGTTTCCTTGATGGATACAGCGGCTACTTCCAAATCTACGTTAATCCAGAGGACCAAGGGAAAACCACATTCACGTGCCCCTTTGGTACATATGCATACCGAAGAATGCCGTTTGGATTGTGTAATGCACCGGGAACTTTCCAACGATGTATGATGAGCATTTTCTCGGATCTGTTGGAAGTATGCATTGAGATATTCATGGACGATTTCACTGTATATGGGAACTCATTTGATACTTGTTTAGCCAGCCTTGATCTAGTGTTACAGAGATGCCAAGAGAAGCATTTAGTGTTGAATTTCGAGAAGTGCCACTTCATGGTGACTGAAGGCATTGTCCTGGGTCACGTGGTCTCTGAGAGGGGTATTCAGGTAGACAAAGCAAAGGTGGATGTGATATCAAAATTACCATACCCTACGAATCAAAAAGAGGTGAGAGGTTTCCTAGGCCATGCAGGGTTCTATAGGAGGTTTATCAAGGATTTTGCAAAAATCGCGCAACCACTCACTCGGTTGTTACATAATGATGTGGAGTTCGTCTTTGACGAAGGATGCGAAAGGGCGTTCCAGTTGCTTAAAGATAGGTTAATATCAGCACCAATTATCAGGGCACCAGACTGGAGCCATCCTTTCGAGATAATGTGTGATGCGAGCGATTTCGCTGTGGGAGCTGTCCTAGGACAGAAAATTGATGGAAAAAGCTATGTGATCTTCTATGCTTCCAAGACGCTGAATCAGGCTCAGAAAAATTATGACACCACGGAGAAGGAAATGTTGGCTGTCGTATACGCGTTTGAAAAATTCCGACCCTATCTCCTTGGGTCAAGGGTTATAGTTTTCACGGATCACGCGGCGATTAAGTACTTGCTGGCTAAGAAAGAGTCTAAGCCGAGATTAATCCGTTGGGTGTTACTCTTGCAGGAGTTTGATTGGGAAGTAAGAGACAAGAAAGGAACGGAAAATAGAGTGGCTGATCACTTGAGCAGAATACATCAGGGGGAAACAGAAGAGGCCATACCCGATGCCTTCCCCGAGGAGCATTTGTACCTTCTGGAGAAATTTCCTAGACCACCTAACTGGGAAGCAGTTTTGGCTTTGACCGGTCTAGGGGAATCGGATAAGGGGAAGCGCACACTGAATGCAGAACCATGGTTTGCCGATTTAGCCAACTACTTGGTCACGGGAGAGATGCCAAGTTCAGACGAGATTTCCCGGGCCCAGAGGATGAAGATTAGAAGTGAAGCTAAATATTACTTTTGGGACGATCCTTACCTGTGGAAAATGTGCTCAGATCAAGTGATTAGACGCTGCATTCCCGAATGGGAACAAAGAGATGTGTTAATTCATTGCCACACGTTAGCATGTGGAGGCCACTTTGGACCAAGGAAGACAGCGAGGAAGGTCTTGGACAGCGGTTTTTATTGGCCGACGCTAAATAGGGATGCTTTTGATTTCTGCCAATGTTGCGAGAGGTGCCAGCAGACGGGGGGGATTTCAAGAAGAGACGAGATGCCTCAGGTCCCGGTGATCGTGTGTGAAATTTTTGATGTGTGGGGAATGGACTTTATGGGACCGTTCCCATCGTCTTGTGGGAATACATATATATTGGTTGCAGTGGACTATGTGTCTAAGTGGATAGAAGCTAAGGCCACCATAACATGTGAATCGAAGGAGGTGGCAAAATTTTTGAAGGCCAATATTTTCAACAGATATGGAGTTCCTCGGGCCATCGTCTCGGATCAAGGGACTCATTTCTGTAATCGCACCATCGAGGCTTTGATGAAGAAATATGGTGTTCACCATAGAGTGTCGACTCCTTACCATCCTCAGTCTAATGGCCAGGCAGAGATTTCTAATCGCGAGATCAAGGCGATATTGGAGAAAACAGTTAATCCGTCAAGGAAGGACTGGAGCAAGAGACTCGGGGACGCATTGTGGGCTTACAGAACTGCTTTTAAAACGCCTATTGGAATGTCGCCTTACAGACTTGTGTTTGGCAAGATGTGTCACTTACCTGTTGGTATTGAGCACAAGGCGTACTGGGCAGTGAAAGAAATGAACATGAAGCCGATAGCTTGCGAAGAAGAAAGGAAGTTACAATTGCAAGAATTGGAGGAACTTCGGCTGGAGTCGTTTGAGTCTGCCATGTGGTACAAAGAAAGAACGAAGTTATGGCATGATAAAAATCTCCGGGTCAAGGAACTTCATGTGGGACAGAAGGTGCTCCTTTTTCAGTCTCGGCTCAAGCTAATGCCAGGAAAACTGAAGTCTAAATGGATCGGCCCATATACCATCATCGGCATCCGAGCAAATGGAGCAGTGGAGATCCAGGGAAGTGCTCCAAACTCTGTTCCTTTCCT
Organism: Salvia hispanica; assembly: GCF_023119035.1. Classification (NCBI taxonomy): domain Eukaryota; kingdom Viridiplantae; phylum Streptophyta; class Magnoliopsida; order Lamiales; family Lamiaceae; genus Salvia; species Salvia hispanica. Next base: position 30,781,530 of record NC_062969.1, read on the forward strand.
TGTCAATGGTCATAGAGTGAAAGTCTATAGGGATAATTCCGAGTTGTGTGTTGTGGACGAAGTTCCACTACATGCACTCCCTACTATCGCCTAAACGGACGGGGGATATTTCCGATGAATTCCTGGGTCAAGGAGTAAGTTAACAACTTTGAAAATACAAACTGAACCAGGGAATCTCGGAAATACAAAAAGTGTGTAAATAGTTTAATTGCTTTTCAAACTTAGAAAATCCAAAAATATTTTCGAAGCACCAGACTCCGAAGGGAACCGATATTTTTATACTCTAACCTTGACCTAGGAGTCTGGAACCTTCATTTCTTTGTTATGTAGGACATGGTCGAGGGAATTAGCTAGAGAAGAACCTGAGGGGAGAAGTCAAGGGAAGTCTGGAGGAAGGAGTCGAGGAGGGAAAAAGATATTTTGAATTTCAAAATCTGGCCGATAATTATGGAAGTTGTACGGTTGCTTACATCATGCCTGCAACCGCACCATCTTTTCATCAGAAAAGCAACCGTCGTCCTTCTCTCTCCAATTATCCCAAATCGACGAAAATCTGATTTACTCTCCCTTCTCTCTACTCTTGCTCTCTCTCTCTAGAAACTAAACCCTAACCAAATTCGACCAGTTTTTCTCTCATTTTTCAGATCTGCACCGATGGATTCTACCCAACGCACCGGAAGTTCACAAAGCACGGTGTACGACCCGACCCTGTTGGCGGAATTGACGCAGAAATTGGGAAGCGTCGAGAAAGCAAAGGAGGTGTATGCCCTATTCGCCGCTAGCCTGATGCCGTCTGCGCCGGTCGTACCACCACTGACGATTCCGGCAGACTCGGCTGCACAACCGGCGAATCTTCCTGAAGAAGGACCGCGAGATTCTACATCTCAACATGCAGAAACCGCTTCACAAAAAGCGGAGGAAGAGGGGGCAGCACACGAACGGCCGGAGGGTGATGAACCGACTAACGACGAGACCATGGTGGAGACAGAAAAGCAAGAAACTGAGAACCCTAATCTTGAGGGTAGGGAAGTTTGTGAGGGGGAAACCCCTATTTCTGATGAAGTTCGTGAGGGGGAAACCCCTGTGTTAGATGAAATTGTGGAGGGGGTAACCCCTATTGTGGATAGTGTGATTGAGGGGGAAACCCCTGTGTTAGAGAAAGTTGCTGAGGGGGAAACCCCTATTTTAGAGAAAGTTGCTGAGGGGGAAACCCCTATGGAAACGGGGGATGAGACCCCGGTTGATTTCAGGGGTGCGACCCCTGAGTTCGTGGAAGAGGGGGCAACCCCAGGAGATGTCAGGGGGGAGAACCCCATTTATATTGAGGGGGCAACCCCGATGTTGGTTGGTGAGGGGGAAACCCCGGAAAAGCTTTTGGAAGAATCGGATCTACTCACGACTGGAGTACCGGAGCCCGAGGGAGGGCTGAAATTGATTGTGGACCTGGTTGATGACCAGGAGGAAGATGTGCCAAAGGTTGATGAGAGGGCAGAAAGGAGGCGCACCAGGAGGAGCCTCCTCGATGAAGTCGATGACTTAGTTCCTGACGCAACAGAGGCAGAGGAGCGCCGCTTGGCCAAGGAGAAGGCGAGGAAAGGAAAGGCGGCGGCGACCTCATCCACCCGGTCTAGGAAAGCTCCCTCCGTCCAGGAGGTCGAGGAGACCCTTTCCCCTGTAACCGAGGAACCCTCTGTCGAGGAACAAGACGAGCCCATCCCTGAACCCATCTATGACTCTGAGGAAGCTGAAGAAGAGCCGATTCCAGGACGTCCGGAAGTCTGGCTGACTAAAGAATTGCTAGAGGAGATGAGGCAGTTCGACGACCAAAAGAGGATCGCAGTGTACAAGGAAAGATGTAGCGCCGGGAAGATGGCCAAGTCAGGAAAGCAGTACAGCTCGAGGGAGCTTAAGATGATTGCATGTGATAAGGAATTCCGCGCTTGTATCCAATCGATAGGATTCGAGTGGTTGTTACAGCACAGTCAGGAGAGGGTGCCAGTGGATCTAGCAAGGGAGTTTTTCTCCACTTTTCGTTTGAAGAATACCACTGATCTCGACGCGGATTCTATCACGTTCAGGCTTTTTAATGAGGAGTATGAGATGAGCATTCGGGAGTGGTCTCTGCGGATGGGGTTGTTTACCCAAGCCGAGGATGAAGAGGGGGCGTGGAATGATAGGATGGTTGGAGTGCCGAAGAACACGCCTGGTTTCAAAGTACAGACGGCATGGGAACTGATCACGCACCCCAAGTCGGGACGTTTAAGTCCAGCTACTCCAAGGCCTCCCACATTGAAGACCGGATTCTCCGCTTTGCTCAAACGTTTGTCAGTTATAATTTGATGGGTACCGCGAATTCAGCTCTCACCACTACCGACCTCTACTTCACATGGTGCATGGCGAAAGGTGTAAAGGTGCACCTAGGATATTGGCTGGCGCAGGCGTGCCACCAAATGACGAGCAACCCTGCGCGTCATATGTACACCTGCCACCTCATCGGCGCTTACCTCCAGAGAAACATAGAAATGAAAATTGCCAAGGCCGCTCCGTTGGTAGTCATGTGCGAACCCCCAGAGGTGTTTAGTGTTGATTATTTCTTCAACAAGGGGTTGCTGCAGACTCACGGCACCAAGACTCTCTTCTATTCGTTGGGAGACAAGGTGAAGGCAGAGCCGGAGGAAGCCGAGGAAGCCATGCCAAGTGAAGAGATTGAAGAGCTACGCAAGGAAGTCCAGAACGTGAAGAAGGAAATGCAGTCGATGAAGAGAGAAATGATTAAGGAGCAAGGTGAAGGCAGAGTCGGGAGGAAGTGAAGACCCTGATGGGTAACATTGCAGATTTGGCGGTGAAGAGCGCCAAACAAAATGAGCGAATGACGGAAGCGGTGGAGCTTTCAATGAAAATGTTAAAGTGGTTGCAGCAGACGGTCCCCTTGACCAAGTCGAGGACAACTCCTGGGTCCAGCAGTGAAGTCAAGCAACCCACTCAGAGCAGTCCCTCCGTCAGGCAATCGCAGCAATTGCTCAAGCAGTTGATTCCCCCGGCCGTTCCCAAACAAGTTCCAGCCCCATCTAAACCGAAGTCTATAGTGAGGAAGCCAGTACCCGAACAAGCAGCACAGGAGGAAGAAGAGCTGGAGCAGCCAGCAAAGAAGAAAGTCAGAGTGACCCGACCCGGAATCCCGCCCCAGTCTGGCTCTCGAGGGAGCCAGCCCTAGAAGTGAACCACCATCTCTTGACCAAGTAACTTTTATTTTTTTTCGTTCCTTTAGTTTTTTTATTATTCCTGTCATCTACGTGTGTTTTATATTGTTGTGTCTTCTCCAACTTAGCCCACTGCGTGGTCTAAGTGTGAGAAGTTTGTATTTTCTGTTTTGTTGTGATTTTCTTGTGTTTTCTGTTTTATTGTGTTTTTTTCCCACTTAGCCCAATGCTTGGTCTAAGTGTGAGAAGTTTTTGTTTTTGTAACCTATTTTGTTATTTTGCATTGATCTCTCTGTTCCCCCCTTCACGACGATGGCTTGGGGACAAGCTTGAGTGAAGTGGGAGGGGGAGAGGAGTCAATGCATTACTTTCTCAGCATGATAAGAGTCTTTAGGTCCAAGTTTTGTTTGTGTCGCATGAGCCAATGAATATAATACGGCATGATTCCCTTAGTGAAAGTAATTGAAGATAGGAGGCATTTCAACTTAGAAGCTTTTTCCTTAAATAAACCTAGTTAATTTGAGTGAAGCGAGAACGATGGAGGATGCCTCTACTTACTTAGTTGTGAAGCCCTACTATAATAGTGAGTTACAAGCCTTAGTTAACTTCGAGCTAACACATGATTAAGGGCCACCACTGAATGCTTAGGGAGAAGAGTCTGTGAAGGAGAAAAAAAAAATTGGGTTATGAAGGTATGCTGGACAAAGTCCAGGGTAAGGTTATAAGCTGGACGAAGTCCAGAAGAGAGGAGAAATGGAGGAATAAGCTGGACGAAGGTCCAGGAAAAAAACAAAGAAAAAAAAAGAAAAGGGAAAAAAGGGAAAAAAATAATATATATATAAAAAAAAAGGAATAAGTGGACGAAGTCCAGAGGGAAGTTGTCTAGAAGGCAGGAATGATAATAGCAACAAAGTCTTATCTATACCTCGCTGGGCCCTACTCCAACGCCTATATATAGAAGAGCATGCAACGCACATCATATCACTTTTTTTTCACTCTCTTCTTAGCTCACACACATTACACACACTTGGGAATGGGAGATCTGGGGTAGTCGGGTACGAAGGGTTACTTTTCTTTAGAAGTTTCGCAGTTGCAACACCGTCCGAGTGTGGACGAAGATACAATTTCTCTTAATTTCAGTTGTTTTACTCTTTTTGCTGTCGAACTTCACTTTTGGGAGTCGACTTGGCTGTTGATGATACTCGTTACCTTTTCGCTTTGGTTGATTTGCGTTTAGTTGTTGAATTTCAAGTTGATTTACGTAGATCTCGCTGCTGGAAGTTTATTTTTACAAGTATTATGTCAATCTCTGTTTTATTTTGATGTTGTGGTGTTTGATATGGGAATTCGGTGATAGATCTGTGGTTTATTGACTGTTTGGAGGTTGTTGTTCGAATCTGAAGTGATGAAGTGTTTCTGTTGGATGGAGTTCGTGTTGGACGCTTGGATCCGGAGTGGATTTAGCGTCTGAGGTTGGATTCGAAGTGAGAAAAGAAAGTTGTTAGATGGATTTGAGTTTTCTTCTTGTTTTCGGTTTTGTTTCGTCTAGCGTCTGCAGATCTGTTCAGTTCTTCGTTGATTATGCATTTATTTGACTTAGAATTAGTTTGCTCTGTTTTGATTTCGTTCATATTGATTTTCTTATGAGTTTTACGCAATTTGGTTGTAGAAGATGATGTTGCTGTTAGTTAGTACAAGAGTTAGTTATTTGTCAGCTTTTCGTTCGTACTCTGCTTTTTCAGTCATGGTCCCCACAGTCAGTTTGTTTCCTAGGTCTAGGTAAGTAGAGTAGTTCTCTTAGATCTAGTGTTTGAGTAGTTATTTTCTCGCAACGTTCTCTGTTATTTCGCCTAGGTCTAGCTGTTAGCTTAGGAGTTTTAAAGATTCCCAAGTCAAGTTTAATTTGTTTTTCTCAACCCAAAAAAAAATGCGTGGCAGCAGCCAACACCAAAAACACACCCAAATCCTTGAACATGAGTATTACGCATCCTTCTCTGTGGGATCGATCCCTACTTCCCTGTACTAGGTTTAGTAATGTGGTTGAGGGTTTTTGAAAGAAGTGCTCTGTGTGTCCGATGACCGGGATTTCCTGCGACCAACGAGTTCCTAGACCGCGTGATCTAGTGGATTTGCTGGACCTAGGGAACCTGTTATTTCCTTTTGAACACACTGTATCCAGCATTCCAACCTTTCAAATGGCGCCGTTGCCAGGGATGGAATCTTGGTTAGAACAAACTAAAAAGGAAAATATGTTATTTTAGTTGGGATGGAAGAAGCAATAATTACTTTTAAGACTAGAGTAACATTATTATTTATATCCATATACAGTATCCACCACGACATTTGAGAATTATTATACTATAAAATTGAAATCTATACGATTTAAACTATAAAATAGCAATCTATATGATTTAAAAAATAATAAAAATTAGTGAAGTATATTTTCTGTTCATAGGAAATTTGATGTGTGAAGTAACTTCCACGAACAAATGCCCTAATTTTTGTTTTGAGTACAATCAATTAAAGAATGTTTACTTAATTCCGATCATAAATATCGTATTTATTTCATTTATGGGATCAAAGAGTGCTAAAAAGTCGTCTAGAAGCGATTAGTTCACTAATTAAAAACATGGAATAAACTCGAATTACATTAGTAGCAGTCACGTGAAAGAGGCAAAATTGTGGTGTGCTCAATTTTTATTTTTTTGATAGAACATAAATCATAAGAATTGATTATTAAGCACAGAAGGGGTTTAGGAAGGCGTGCATTGAACTTATTCATTGCATAATAATAACATTAATATATAATCGCGTAATAACTAAATATAATATTTAGAATTTCATAATTAATAATCGCGTAATAAATACTCTCTCACTTCCATAGTAGATGTCACACTTTTCTTTTTAGTTTATTCCACAAAAGATGTCACATTTCCTTTTATGGAAAAAACTCCCTCTCACATTAATATAAATGTATTATTTTTCTTTCCATCGAACACAAAACAACATCTTTTAAAATCTCGTGTCATTTTCCAAGTGTATCATGTACTATGGAACGGAGTATAATATTTAGAAATTCATAATGAGAAATTGGCGTGAAGTGAGCCATGTGCCAAAGAATTTGAAAACGCAGTTTATAGATGCACTAAAAGATAATCCTAATTAAACCACCGTCATGTTCTGTTTCCGTACATCGTAGAGCGTTTCTCATTTAATATGAAATTTTACACAATGTTATTTTCAAAATTAAATAAAAAGAAAAGAAGGTAAGAGAAATAAAAATATATATATTTTTATTTTATGAAATTTGTCATTTAAAGTGGAATATCTAAAAAAAATATTACCTCAGAGTGGAATGGAGGGACTAAGTGCTTTAAGGTTGAAAAAATATTAGTGCTTTAAGGTTGAAAAAATATTACTCCCTCCGTCCGCCATTAGGAATCCCATTGCTTGGCGGCACGGGTTTAAGAAATGTTAAGAAAAGTGGGTGAAAAAAAGTTAGTGGAATATGAGCTCCACTTGTATATATTAGTTTTAAATAAAATGTGAGTCGAATGAGTTAGTGGAATGTGAGACCCTATTACCATTTATTGTAAAAGTGAACTGAGACTCTTATTCGTGGACGGACTGAAATGGAAAAATGAGACTCCTATTCGCGAACGGAGGGAGTACCTTAGAGTGGAATGGAGGAATAAGTGCTCTAAGGCATAAAATATACGTACTTCCTCTAGTTGAAAGATTGCCAACGGAATACATAAAAGAGACGTACTTCCTCCGTCCATCATTAGGAATCTCATTTCTTGACGACTCGAGTTTTAAGATGTTAAGAAAAATAGGTGAAACAAAAATAATGAAATATGGGTTCCACTTGAAGTTTTAAAAACATAAGTAGAATGAGTTAATGGAATATGTAGCCTATTATCTTTTATAGTAAAAATGAACCAAAACTCTTATTTGCGAATGGACAAATCCATTTAGGTGAAGAAGCTAGGTTGATAGTTAAGCAGCCTGAGAAATAATAGACTTTTATAAAATAGTGGATATCTAGAAGATGCTACACAATTCTTCTTCATTTTTGTTATGAGATGTTTGAATGTTATTTAAAATTTATTTTCAGTCGAGATTTTGCAGACATTAAGGATGATGCTTAGGTGTATGAAATGTGAAACAGTGACATATTTTAGTCAAGAATATGAATTCACCTTTTTCTTGATTCTATACTTAAAAGCTTGCTCCTTGCAACTTGTGAAAGAGCAAGTGTGGAACGTGTGATTCGGTCGAGGGGATATTATTAGAATATGCTTTACAGTTTTTTTTTCTTTGTTTGTTCAGATGTTGACGATCATTTGTCAGTTATCACCCATCTATTTATTTTCAACTTTGGATTTTTGACTTTCACTTATCATTTCCATTCAATTGGTAAATAGAATGACTTTAGGCTAATGACATCTGCAGTGCTGATATTAAAATCGTTCTTCTTTTCATTAATATGAGTCTCACGACAATATTTTATTCTATTTTTCACTTAATAAACGATACACTAACTTATTATTCACTTTATTTTTTATTCATTTTGTATTTCAAATTATTTGTTATGTATTCTGATTTTATTATCTTTCAATTCAAATAAAATATGAGATTCGTTAAAAAATATTTACATGCGAATTGAATTTAATTTAAATTTTAGTGTAATATTGAAATTAACTTCAACAGATATTGGGGGAGATAGGAGGAATATGGTAATGACATTGTAAGAGATAGAAAGAAAGGAGAGTTAAATCCCGTGCACACTAAATATAATTAGAAGGATTTTAAAGAAGCACTAGATGGCAATACCAAATTAAGACCAACACTTAGATATTAGATTGAGAGATCTAGTGGTTGAAATAATACCAAGTGTATTATATTTTAAATTTTAAATAATTAGTAAATAAACTTAAAGGGTAATTCTTATATATGGTAGTTAAAACTAACTAGTTTCTCATTTCAAAATTATCTCAAAACTTTAAATTTACATAACTCTCCCGATTTAAAATATTCTTTTTTTTTAAAAAAAAATATATTAAATTAAAGGTAATTTTATAAGGATATTGCATATGTTCGACGACTTTCGGATGATGAAATTTGATAATTTTTCTTTCAGTTTTCGTATGTGTTAATAAACAGATTTTTTATTAACACATGCATAAAAAAATTTCAATATAATGCATGTAAAATACTCTCTCTGTCCCAATATAGGAGTCACTCTTATTGTGGGCATGAATTCTAAGAAATGTAAAGAATAGTGAGTTAGAAAAGTTAGTGGAATATGAGACCCACTTTTTTATATTGGTTTTATAATAAAATGTGAGTGAAGTGAGTTAGTTGAATATGAGACCTACTTACCATTTATTGTAAAAATGAAGTTTGACACTTATTGTGGGTTGAACCAAAATGACAAAGTGTGACTCTATTGTGGGACGGAGGGAGAATCTGACACCGGGAAAAACATGGTGACGTAGGATGTGATGTAGAATCACTCAAACAAAACACTCTCTATTCACTAGGAATCCACCTAAAATTTTGAGCAAAAAAATAAGAAGAATTCTATTCTCAAACAAGCAAATAGTTCAAAGTTAATATATTTATCAAGTTCTTCTTTCTCAATACGTAGATCGTAGCCTATATATAGGCAAACATGGAACAACCCCCCAAGTATTGGGAACTTTCTAGATATTAAATATAGAAATGTGTAACATCTCTTACACTTTATAAAACATTGAATAAAGAAACTAATGTTGGGGTTTGGTGCCTCTTGCACAACGGAAGTCATGGATAAACAAATAAATCGGTCCATAGATCTATTTGACTGATTATGAGATCAATTAACCACATGTTAAACACAAAAATTGCATACAAGAACGCACATAAATCATGCTTACGGAATTAAAACCCTAATTCATGATATTCTACGGATTAGGATTACCGAACAGATTCTCCGAAGAATCGACGATTGTTTGCTCCTTATCCACGTGATGTTTTTCGTACTCAACCACGAACCTTCTAATCTGTATCCCGAACTCAGATAATGACCTTTGGGTGGGCATAGCATCAGTTATGTTAAAAACTGATTTTTCCGTTAACTCCCAAAGGGGTTCCATGGAGGTTGGTGATAAGGCTCGTTTCATGCATTGATTTTGGGTGATATTATACACTAACCGGGTTGATAATGTGCGAAAAAGTGGTGAATTTAAGTGTGCATGAGCTAAAAAAGTGTTGAAGCAGCAGAATGCACGAGCAACTTGATCAACTCGGATCAAAAGGGCCTAGATGGGGTGACAATGCCAGGCAGCCATGCTAGTTGATCAAACTGGATCAAGTAGATGGTGCAAGCTGATCAAGTAGGCGAAGGTGAATTGACCATGCCAGGCGGCCAACAAGTTGATCAAGAGGAGACATGAGCTGATCAAGCCACCACATGAAGACATGAGCTGATCAAGTCACCTCATGAAGACATGAGCTGATCAAGCCACCATATGAAGACGTATCTGCTGGATCATCCTAAATTACTACAAGGGTAAAATGGTCAAATCAGATGATAAGTAGTCTTAGGGTAGAAGTTGAAGGTGCTCTATAAATAGAAGCTTCTCACAATAAAGAAGGAGCTCTTAACGCTACCATAGTTTAGGTAGAGAGCTCTTTCAACATAGTTTAGTTTAATTACTACTCCCTCCGTCCCAGAGAAGTTGGCACGAGATTAATATGGCACGAGATTTTAGGAGGTTTTGTTTTGTGTGTTAAATGGAGAGAGAAAATATAATTTTTATATTCATGTGAGAGAGAACTTTTTCCAAAAAGAGAAATGTGACATCTTTTGTGGGACAAACTAAAAAGGAAAGTGTGCCAACTTCTCTGGGATGGAGGGAGGACTTTTTTAGCTTAGCTCTGTAGTTTTGGCGGAGGAATTGATAACTCCGACATCGGGATTACATTTAATTTCATGTTTTCAAGACTTTAGTGTAGATTTACAGAGTGTTGGTCGCTTCAACGGTGGAATTGACGCCTCCATCTTAGAAGCCCCTTCACACCTCGCTTTCTAGTTTAGATTTAATGGGTTCGGCAAAGAAATTGACGACTCCGGCGTTGGATCTCGCTTATTTTTAGTTTATTGAAGTTTTGGTTTATTTATTTTCTTGTTTGCATTTAATTTCATGTTTTCATGACTTTAGTGAGAATTACAGTGTGTTGGCCGTTTCAACGGTGGAATTGACGCTTCCATCTTATAAGCTCCTTCACCATATCGCTTTCTAGTTAGATTTAATGGTTTCGGCAGAGGAATTGATGACTCCGATGTTGGATCCTTGCTTTCTTTACCGCTTTTGATATGCTGTAGTTAGATCACGAGTTTCATCGGCGGAATTGACGACTCCGCCGTTGGATCTCGGTTTATTTCCTATTTTATGATGCTTTGGTTTATTTTCATGTTGATGATGTTATTTACCCATGTTTCTTAGATGTTTTTCTCAATTGATGGTTTAGATGTTTAGATCCATGTAACTTAGCTCTGTAGTCTCGACGGAGGAATTGACAACTCCGACGTCGAGATTACATTTCATTTCATGTTTTCTTAGTTACATTTAGTTTAAGCACTCAAACTCAGTTTTCATGTTTAAAATTCAAGTTTCCCACTCTAGTGTTTAGGTCCACACTCCATTGCTTAAGGCGTAGTTGTTTAACACCAACCCCATGTCGTAGAAACAATCTCGAGTAGGTCCATGGTCTCTGTGGGTTCGACCCCGCTCTTGCCGCTTATATTTAGTAATATTTGTTACAAAAGTGGGAAACTATAAATCTTGTTGAAGTAAAGGACACGTGCACATGACACACGTGCAAAACTCCTCTCTTCAGTTGGACTTGGGCCAAATGTGTTAGACTTTTACTATTGAGCCCCAATTTAATACAAGTACGATAGAATATTATTATCAGCCACTATAGTGAAATAATATTGACTGCCCGTTTAATCCCAAATTACAAGTAATTCGGGCTTTTCCTATTTAATTTATTATTTCCCAGGTGGTCCTTCTTAACTAGCGCCTTTAGATACCGAGGCGCAAAAACTGAATCATAATAGGTCAGGGCAAGGGTCTACGCCTCCCTCCCTGCAAAGAAGTCGGCAGCGCGGTTACCCTCTCTGTAGATGTGTGAGAATTGAACCTGCGACTGAAAAGTCATACTTTGAATCAAAGTCATATGGTGACTAAGATCCGCGAAACCAAACTGTGACAGTAAGGTAACTAGTGCCGTTGAGTCCATCTCTATCCAAATGTGTGCATAGAACTCCATAGCCATCTCTAAACCTCGAATAAGAGCCATAAGCTCCGCCTCAAAGCTCGAAGATGCAGCAACTGGAGAACATAAGGCCCTCAAAAGACCTCCATTAGAACCATGAACCAATCCTCCCTCTCCCGCCTCCATTGTCGATGTAGAAAAGAGTCCATCAGTGTTCACTTTTGATACGCTTGGATTTTGCACTGTTTTAAAGCCTTTATTTGGTCTTTTTTCAATGTTAAAATCACAATTCATGTCCATATTTTGCATGTTTTATCTATTTTGGTATTTTGACGTGTTTTGTGACAAATGTACATATTTGAGCTTAAAAATACAGCAAAAAGTCGAAGTTAGAAATCTGGAGCTTTCGAGACGGCCAGCGGTCCGCTGAACACAGCCAGTGATCGCTGGGGCCCAAGGACCGCTGAGCCAGTAGCGGTCCGCTCCAGAGAAAGATGCCCTGAAATGAAGAACACACCCAGCGACCGCTGGGTTGTACGCAGCGAACGCTCCAAATGATCCAGAAGCCACAGGACGATTTCCAGTGACCGCTAGAAAAACGCGATGCACGATTTCGATCTACTCTCTCCCCATGATTTACCAACTTAGCCACTTTTTACCCTATTTGCTTATACTCGATTTTTCCCCTATAAATACCCCCTCAAATCTCTTCATATAAGAATCCTCTTTTTGCCATCTAATTCTAGAGCATAAATTTGAGAGTTCTTCATAGTGCAAGGGATTAAAGAAGAAAGCAAGAGATCATCAAAGAGCTACTAGGATTCAACCTTTAGGTTTTATTTGCTTTAGAACTTATGCTCATTTTGTAGTCCCTACAATCTATGTTTTAGCTTATGCTTTAGCTTATTCAATTATATGTAACTAAATTCATAGGATTCTAAGGGTGTGTTAGTAACGACTTTGGTTATATAATTCCGTTTTCTATTTAATATCCATTTTGTTTTTACTTCGTTTCTTCCCTAAGTTGTTGGATAATGCTTCACGTTTGAGTGACGCATTCTGTGATGGATTAATATAACTTGTTACATAATCGTGAGAGGAGGCGAATTAGGTCCACTTAGTAGACACTACAATTAGTTTCCCTTAAAGCGGCATTGTTAATTGAGAGTAAGGACTTTTAAGGGTCTTAGGAGTTTTTGGGAGTTACGGATCTAAGATTGAAAACCCTAGTGTTAGTAATCTATGCTTATGCCGCATGGGCAAAACTTATGTGAGTCGTTCAATCAAAGTATAAACTGTACTAGAGTATTGTTGTAACACCCCATCCAGATTTTCGGAAATATTTGATAATCATTTTTCGATCCGTTATTTTCTTTAATTATATTTGGATGTCACAGCACAAAGCCTAAAATTATTTTTTTGTAATATTGACAAATATTCATAGCAACATAAATAGTACTCCCTCCGTCCCACTTAAAATGCAACATTTGAGAATCGGCACGAGATTTTATGTAGTGTTGTTTTGTGAGTTAATGAGAGAGAGTAAAGTAAGAGAGATGAAAAAGTAGAGATAGAGTTGTTTCTATTTAAGGAAACGTTTCATTTTTAATAGGACAACCAAAAAAGGAAAACGTTGCATTTTTAATAGAACAGAGGGAGTAGTTTCTAACATCAATAACTTCAATATCATGGACGATCACATTTATCATCAACAGTCACATTGCTCGATCTTAAATCATAAATATTTAAACAATCTATTAACGATAACCCACACGAGGGTGTCAATAACCCGCGTAGGGATGACGATAACCCACATAAGGTGACGATAACCCACACCGGGGTGCCAATAACCCAGACAAGGGTATTGATAACCCATATAGGGTGCCAATGTAAATAACCCACAAAGGGGTGCTTAATCATCACATACTCCCAAACAATACTACTACTCCCTCCGTCCCGGCTAAGATGACACATTGCTTAGCCGGCACGGGATTTTAGGAGTTATTGGTTAAAGTGTTTAATTGGAGAGAGAGAAAGTTTAATTGGAGAGAGGGAAAGTGGGTGTAAGTATTAAAGTAGAGAGATAAAGAAAGAAGGATATTTTAATAGGAGTGAGAAAAAGTGGTTGAGTGTATTAATTGGAGAGAGAAAGTTACCAAAATAGGAAATGTGTCATCTTAGTTGGGACAAACTAAAAAGGAAAACGTGTCATCTTAAGCGGGACGGAGGGAGTATCATTTAGCAAGCCAAATATATTCAAATAAAATCAGTCAATCAATCCATCACAGACACAATTAAGCTCACACTATATTTGTATTATCATTCCACAATTACAATACACATTTTATCATTTCAAGACTTCGCATATGTATTCATCCGATAATTCAATTAAAATTTCATAGCATCAAGCTTCCACATATGTACTTTTTGGATCACATTAACCTTCAGCATATTTCAATCTCCAAACAATTATCACATAAATCATATTAATCCATTTCACAAAACCCATTCCTATAACCTTTTCCTATAAACATCAAATTTCTAAGATTCAGTCATCAATATATGTTTGATCATTTATTAGTCATACAACTATAGCATTTTTATTTTACTGCTTAAATATGAAACACTCCTTATTACTATTCTAGAATCACATACTAGTCAATAATCAAGAATTAATCACATACTAATTCATTCTCATGATTAAACATGGATTTATCAAACTTGGCATTTATAACTTTTCAAATAAGGAGCAATAGCTTAGGACGAAGGAGTACCTCGAGTTATCGGAAATTAGGAATTGCGTCGACTGTTTGACATGTAAAGTTTTAAATCTTGAAGAAAATTTGTTAAGGTGAAATATGGAAGAAGACTGTCGATCTCCCCCCTATTGTTGTCCCAAAAAGAGGAATAAATAGGAGATTATAAATCTCTAGAATCCTCCGTACGGTTCTTATTTAATTTATTTAATTACTTTAACTAATATTCTAGAATATTCTATTCATTTGCTTTCCTCAAATTTTTACACGTCTCCGCCATTGACAGAACAAATTTTACTAGTATCTATTTATTATAATATCTATTTCTTTAATATATAGCACCATTAGAAATTAATATATTTATTTATTTAGATCTAGAGTATTCCATCCCTTCATCACTATGGAGATAGAAATTATCTTCATCACCAAGCCCAAACTCAATATATTTCTCGGCAACTGCAGATTAGGGAGAAATATATATTCAAATAGTTATTGCATCATAAAATAGAAATACAAGGAATTGAAATCTTTTAAAATATTCTATAATAGTTTTAAAACCATTCTCTTTTTAAATCCTAATAGCACACGAAAGTTTTTACAATTTAGTAAAATTGTCCACTTAAATCTCTAATGATCCTTAAATGTACTAATACTAATTTTAGCATTCCATACCAATAAAATATATGCCATTTATAGAAATATAAATTAATTGTCAAATTTCAAAATTCCAATTTGATGACTCTCTTCTTTCTTAAAATAGTAAATTTGTCTAACCCCCTTTTTTGGGATGTTACAATTGATGGAGTTTTGTGCCTCTTGCACAGCGGAAGACTTGTACAATATAAATAAATCAGATACGGATCTATTTGATCGATTATGCGATTAATCAATTCACATCTTAAACAGATAATTGCATGCTAGAACGCAAATAATTCATGCTTAGAAAATATAAATCCTAAACATGATTCTACGGTTTAGAGTTACCGATTTTGATTCTCCAAAGAATCGACGATTGCTCGCGCCTTCTCCACGATGATCTTCAATACTAGACCATGGATCTTCTGACTGGTTCCCGAAATGTATCTCGACATCAGGGTGAGTTGATCTTATCAAAATACTAGGACTCGAATAAAGAAGACAGAAAAATCTCACGGAGGAGAGCTCCTCTAAAAACAGAGAGGGACGAAAATTTCTACTACTAATAAATTAATTATGTCTCTCCTTTATTCTCCTATTTATATTAAGTTCATATTGGACCCAGTCAGGGATCTATGGAAGTTTTTGGATATGGGCTCCTCCAATTAGCTTTTTACTAATTAAATTGAACACCAATTTAATATAAGCTTTTAATTGGAATATACGAGCAACCACTACTGAAGTAATATTGCACTCCCCATCCAAATCCGAAATTACAAGTAATCCGGATTTCCGTTATTTATATTGTTTATTTCCTGCGGTTAAGATATAAATGTCCATTAATTAATTAATGTTTGCTATGGACTTAATTAATTAACATCTTATTAATTCGTAGAGTGGACTTAGCATGAAACACTTATTTATTATTCATAGAGTAATAAAACTCCAACTGGCCAGTTTCCGAATAATAAAAACCTTGTTCAAGCTCCTCTTGAGGACATTATCAAACGAGACTCACCTCGCACGCGATTCAACATAATAGCAATCCTAGCACCGCTAGATATTAATCACCACTACCCAATATATTAGGATTATTGGGTTGGGAAAAACCCGCACCATTTGGTAAGTCAAAGTAGTGCATAATCAATACCGTAGGCTCAATGCTAACGTATGTAGATTAAGAAATAGTTATTTATCAATACCTAGTCTTTCAGGTGATAGCATAAAGACAACTCTTGCTGTTTGGCTTTTAGAGGGAGAGAGGGATGAAAATTCTCTCAACTTCACACTCAGTGTGTACGATTCACACACATTGACTTCATCCGGTTTTTCCTTTTTTCTAAGCTTTCTCGTCGGCGCGATTTCCGGTTCACTGTTCCTTTGGCTTTCGATCTATGGTTTCTCCTTCGGCGTGTCTCCGACGACACTTTCGGTCCTCGGTTGCTGGCCTGTGGTTCTCGGAGGTGAGAAGGGTCTGGGTATGGCAGAATTGGGGGTTTTGCAGGAGTTCCAGGAGAGTGGTGATCCGGTGGAGGTTCTGGGGTCAAGAAGGAAGGAGCCTGAGAGTCAGATCAGGAGAGATGGTGAGGTCTCTGAATCTCCTAAACCCAAGCTTTCGGCGAGGAAGAAATCCTTGCGATCTTCCAATTCTCGAGTTCGTATGGCGAAATTGATGCCTAAATCTCCTTTGTTGAGGATGGCGGAGATGAGAAGGGGTGGCCTCCGTGCAAAGGATCTGAAGCAACCAGGTATTAAGGGCTGGGAGGGCTCTGTTCAAAAATCTCGGAGGGAGGAGAAAGTGCTGGGAGGTATGGATTGTAAAGTGCTGGTGGCTATTCCGGAATGTAATGATACTGATGTGGTTTTGGAGAATGGAGAGGCGCTGGCCGTGGTGGAGGTGGAGGATAATTTCGCTGGTTCTCTAGAGGAGGGTTCGACAGGTTTTCCTGCAGACGATATGCTTGTTGATATGCCGCAAAGACCTCAGATGTTTTCAGAGGAGATAAGGGACGGTATGGAGAGTAGGGAAAAGGAGATGGGGATAGTGATGAATGAGTCTTTGGTGGCCATGGTTGAGATGGACAATGTGCTTGATCTCTGTGAGGCTCAGCCATTACAAAATATGGCTTACCTCTTGCCGAAGGTAGATTTGGAGAGGGGGGAAAGGTTGGAGGAGATAGGGACTGGTGCTGATGGTGGGAAATGGGCAGAGCTGAAGGAGGTGAACCTGCAAGACTGTGTGATGGGTGGTATATTCTCAAATGAGGAGTTTCCCCCTTTGAGCAAAGATTCTTTACGACCTGTAAAGCACAAGGAGGTGCGCCCTCCTCCTGAGCGAAAAGGGAAATATGTGATCAAGCCGAATGACCCGGGTGTAGCCAATCCTATTCCTTATTTCCAGAAAGATAACAACCCTCCAGAGCTGCAACAGAGCAGTAGGGCAGGAGTCCCTAGGTTCAAAAAAGGGGTGGATCAGAAGCAGTCTATTGCGGATATCATTAAGAATGGAGAAAAAGACCCCATATTCTTTGATCCAGAAAAGATAAAAAATATTGGGATAGCGGGAGAATCTTCGGGGTTACCCTCCATCTATTTCTCGAGCTCAGATACATCCTTCTTTGCGGAGAAACTTGGACATGCGGTTGTAGGGAAGTTCTCACATTCCATACCTACTTCACAACACATCCAGAGAGCCTTCCAGGGGATGAAGCTAGTGGGCGAATACTCGTGGAGTTATATTAATGCTAAACACTTCCTTATTCAGTTTATGGAGATTGCAGATTATGCCAAACTTCTTAATGGACCAAATGGTGGCCGGCTTGGTTCATTGACAGACACCCCATGAGAGTTTTCAAGTGGACACCAGATTTTGATCCATTCTTTGAGTCGCCTATTGCTACGGTCTGGTGCAATTTGGTGGGCCTTCCAATTCATTTGTTTGAAAAATCGGCTTTATTTGCCATTGGGGGATTACTAGGGACATCAATCCTGGTTGATCATGAAACCATAACTCAGAAATGCCTCTCATTTGCGAGGTTGTGTTTAGAAATTGACATCTCGAAAGCACCCCCGGAGGAAATTTTGATAGACATTCAAGGAAGGGAAATACGGCAAAGAGTGAAGTGGGACAGAATTCCTCAGTATTGTCAAGATTGTAAACATGTAGGGCATTCAAGGGAGAACTGTTATGCAAATGGTAAGAAAGAGAAGCCAATGAGAAGAGATTATAGTAACCCCTATATTAGAAGGCAACAACCTGAGGGTAAAACAGGGGAGGCTAGAGGAAAACATTATGAGATGGAGGTAGAGATTACAGATTCCCAAACACCTGTGGGCAACACTATTTCTGAAAGCAGCTTGGAAGAAGGGATAATTGCAAATGGAATGGAGGCTCCTCAGTTGGTAAGGAGTAGATCGATGGAGACTGGTATCGATAAGGATGGCTTCAAAATCGTCTGGGGCAAAAAGGGGAGGTTTGGAGGGGCTGGAGGCAGGGGACATGGCAGGGGCATGGGAAGATCGTATTCTTATGACAAGGGTAGAGGAGGGAGAGGTTTTCGCAGGGGTGAGGCTGGTGGGAGCTCTCTGGATCCCAGTTATGGGAGGTATGATATTCTGACTGCTCAGAAGGAGGAGGGTGGAGAGGTTACTGGAGGCTTTCTACATAACTCCTTTTCCAATCCTATGTTTCTAAAAGTGCTACCAAATGGAGATTTTGAGAATGAGTTTTATGAAGATGAGAAAGATTGGGAACCAGACGACGAACAAGATGAGTTGGAGAAGCCTGAGCTCTGAAACCTGTTAGAAAAGAGGGAAGCTAGCAAAGACGAGCCTAGAGACCAGATTGAGGACAACACGAATAAAAAGGGGAGATTTGAATCCCCGGGGGTTTCCTCCTTGGTCTAATGACTTTTAACATACTAATATGGAATGCTCGAGGTGTAGCTAATAAGAGCACACAGAGCACCATCAAGTTCTTGATTAAAACACACGAAATCTCGATCATGGCCATAATTGAGCCACTTACAAAGCCAAAGCCGGATTTATTCAGTAGGATGTTTGGTCTTCAGTTTAAAGGGGTAAATGATAATGGGCTAATTTGGATTTTTGCAGAAAATGGTATGGAAGTTGATGAATGGAATATATCAGAGCAAGTTTTACATGCTCGCATATCCTCTGATTCCCTCCCTGTTCCTTTTCACCTTTCAGTTGTATATGGGAAATGTTGGAGGGAAGGGAGACTTCCCTTCTGGGATAAGCTTAGGGAACTTGTTGTTCAAATGGAAGGCCTTCCGTGTCTCGTGGGGGGAGATTTTAATATCTTCTTATCGGAGGATGAGAGACAAGGTTCCAACAACAAAAGAACAAGGGAGATATCAGATTTTGCTAATGCTATAAGTGACTGCCAACTTATGGATCTGGAGGCGGGAGGGGCAAAGTTTACATGGGCTAGAGGAAACACTCTTGAAAAACTGGATAGAGTTCTGATTGGAGAGGGGTGGACTGATCTGTTTATAGCAACAAGAGTGACCAATCTCCCTAGGGTGATGTCTGACCATGGGCCGTTGCTTATCCAATGTCATCTTCCAGGTCCTCCTATTCGGCCAACCTTCAGATTTCAAAATATGTGGGTTAGGCACCATTCCTTCTTGAATGAGATAGAGAGGAGTTGGTTGGAACCCACAGGAGAACAGGGTATGGTGAACTTGCAATTGAAGCTAGGGAGGGTGAAAAAAAGGTTGAGATGGTGGAATAAATGTGTTTGGAAACATTTTTGAGAGGGTGAAACAGGCTGATAGTGAAGCCCAGGCGGCGCTCAAAATTTTTGAACAAGACCAGTCTCCATGCCACAGAGCTGAAATGAATAGAACCGCGGCAGAATTAGTGGTGAAATTAAAAATGGAGGAGGAATTCTGGAAACAAAAAGCGGCTGTGAGGTGGACAGTGGAAGGGGAAAGAAACACAAAGTTCTTTCAAGGATGGGTCAAGCAGAAAAGGACAAAATCTAGGATTCACTCTATTGAGGAGGATGGGCGTCTCATAACAGAAGATGAAGAGCTGCGATCTTCAGCTGTCAAATTTTTTTCAAACTCTTTTAACTTCTGATATGGAGCACTTGCAGGAACCTAATTTAGAGCTCCTATCCCCCCTTCCCCCGAATTTTGATATGAGCGTGCTGGAAAGACTTCCTACAGAGCAAGAGGTAAAAAAGGTAGTGTTTGAGATAAATGCAGATAGCGCCTCGGGTCCGGATGGTTTCTCTTCTCTCTTCTTCCAAACCTGCTGGGATATTGTTGGTGCGGATGTTACTAAAGCAGTGATTGATTTTTTTCATGGAACTGAAATGCCAAGAGGCTTGGCAGCTACCATGATTGTTTTGATACCCAAAAAGAAAAGCCCCACCATGTGGTCAGAGTTTAGGCCAATAAGTTTGTGCAATGTTTCAAACAAAATTATATCTAAGCTTGTGGTATCAAGGATGGCGCCTCTGCTTCCTGATCTCATTAAAGGTCGTTTGTTGAGTGACAATGTTCTGCTTGCCCAGGAACTCTTTCATGAGCTGTGGAAATGCAACCCTTCACCAAACCTGGCTCTTAAGCTAGATATGGCTAAGGCCTACGACCGGGTTCAATGGCCTTTCTTGCTTAAAGTGTTGAGGAAGATGGGTTTTTCGGAGATGTGGCTGGTTTTCAATTCGTGTTGGTTTTCAATTCTTATAAACGGGTCTCCAGCTGGGTTCTTCAAATCTTCAAGGGGTCTGCGACAAGGGGACCCCCTCTCACCGTCTCTGTTCATTTTGGCGGCAGATTATCTATCGAGAACATTGGATCATCTCATCTTGGGTAGTAAGGAAATGAGGTATTGCACAGCCAGGTACTCAATGGGGTCTCTCATCTGGCCTATGCGGATGATATTATCATCTTCACACAAGCTAGGCGAGCATCCTTGCGGAAACTTAAAGATTGCCTCAAACACTACATGGAAGTCTCAGGGCAGAAAATCAATGAGGGAAAAGAGCTGCTTTTACATAGATAAGAAGCATGCGGGATGGTCTGCGGATATCACTTTAGTGGGAGGATTCCAACAAGGTAGCTTCCTTGTACCTACCTTGGAGTTCCCATTTTCCGTGGGCGGAAGAAAACAAATCTGTTCATGTTCTTGCATGAAAAAATATCACAGAAGATGCTCTGTTGGAGTCATAGACATTTATCTTTTGTGGGCCGGCTCACCTTGGTTAAAAGCATACTTGAAGCCATTCCGGTGCACATTTTCAGGTTCTCGAGCCAACAAAGGGTGCACTCAGAATGCTTGAACAAGTCATGGCTAGGTACTTCTGGGGCTCGTATAACACAATGAAGAAAACGCATTGGATTAAGTGGAAGGATGCCTGTAGGCCTACCTCGGAAGGAGGCCTTGGCATACGTTGCTTGGCAGATATTGTTGAAGCTTATAGTTGTAAGTTATGGTGGAGATTCCGTGAGCAAAACTCCTTATGGGCACAGTTTATGTACAAGAAGTACTGGTCTGTTTCTTCCTCCTTAAACATCTACAAATCCAGTAGGTTTAGTCCTAATTGGAGAAGGATGTTCAAGGTTGGGATCAAATGTCAAGGTCTTATTAGATGGATGCTGGGAGAAGGCAAAGTTAGTTTCTGGGAGGATATCTGGCTGAAGGATCAGCCGATTAGTGCTCTTTGCTCAAGAGTTGGGACTCCACCTTTTGCAAGAGTGGAGGAATTCTGGACAGAATCTGGCTGGAAAGGAGAGGATATCCTGGATCTTCTGGATGAGTGGGGTGTTCCGAGGGAGGTGGGTGAGGAGATCATGGGAATTCCAATCAATATGGAGGCTAAGGACAATGGAAGATGGATTCTAACGCCACACGGCAATTTTTCTGTTTTCTCAGTCTAGGAGCTGATAAGGAATAGAGGGGAAAGAATGGAAGTCTATGATTTCATTTGGGGCAGAGGCATTAGCCCAACAATATAGGTTTTCCTTTGGAGGTTAGTAGCTAACCGAATTCCTGTGGATGCAAAAATTCAATGGAGGGGAGTCTCTCTTGCATCAAAATGTCGCTGCTGCTTGGAACCAGACATGGAGACACGACTTCACCTGTTTGTTAATGGGGAGGCAACAACAAGAATTTGGGAACATTTTGCAAGATGGTTTCCTCAAGCCCCAAAGTTTGTAAGGAGAGGGAATAATCTGGAGGGTCGTTTGAGGTGGTGGCAGAGGCACGCGGGAAGCAAGAACAAACACCATCTCTGCATCTTGATCCCTTGCCTTATCTGCTGGTACCTTTGGACAGAGAGAAACGGGTGTGTGCATCTTGAGAATGACTTCAATGTGGAGAATGTTTGTAGAAGAGTTGTGACCTACCTGAGGTGCCTGGTTCTGGCAAGTCACTTGGGGCCAGATCAGTGGGCTGGCTGTGATCCGAAAGTAGATTTTATGGGAGCACAAACCAAGAACAGTAAGATTAGAAAGGTGGAGAAAGTAGTGTGGAGGCTGCCGTTGTGGCCGTGGCTAAAAATCAACACAGATGGCTCGTTTGAGGGCAGTACAGGCAGTGCGGGGGTGGGAGGAGTGGTGCGCGATCATCTTGGATAGATTGTGGAGGCCTTCTGTGCTTTGGTGGTTGCAACCTCAAGTTTGGAAGCAGAATTAATGTCTCTGTTAGAGGGAGTCAAGGTGGCTAAACGCCACGGACTGATGTTGTGGTTGGAGACGGATTCGGAAATTATTAGGTCGGTTTTGGAAAAAGGGCAGCTGGGGCCGGCAGAGACAAGAAATACCATGGCGAGGATCATCATTGAACTAAGAGGTCTGCAGTGGAAGATCTCGTACATTAGAAGGGAAGGAAACAAGGTAGCAGATTTCCTAGCGAAGATGGGGAAAGACAGCCTGGAGTTGGAGAGATTTGAAGGAGGCGCAATTCCAAGCCGGGTGAGAGCCTTGGCTAGGCTCGACCAGCTCGGCATGCCTAATTTTAGATTTTGATACATTCTGTTTTTCTGTTTGAGACACAGTTTTTGTTGGTTTGTCCAGTTTGTTCTTTGTTTTAAGGTATAGGTTTTTTCCTCCTTGTATTTTCATGATGATCCACTTTTGGGAGAATCATTTTGTAATCCTTCTTTTGATGATATAAATGGGATGGGGGACCTACTTATTCCTCCACCATGAAGGTGTTTGATTAAAAAAAAAAAAAAAAAAAAAAAAAAAAAAAAGACTCTTGTTGTTTGATCCATTCAGTGCTATACCACACCAACGTCATCTTATTTCATTAAGGCTTAGAAATAATCGGACTGACATTGCAACCTTTCATGATAGGTAGTCTAAGCCTATCTGGGTTGTGAAATTCTTTTTTTTCTTTTGCAAAGCATTGCATAGAACCGACTGTGTTACCTTAAAGTGGACGTGGCCCACAACCAGTCTACTAAGCAAAAGACTTATACTTTGTTTGCTTCTTATACATTTAAATGTTTATAAAACATCTTATAAATGCACAAACAAACACAATGTAATAATATACTAATTCTATTCGTGCGAAACTGCTCGAATAATACTGAATCGGGTTAAAAGTGGATTAAGAGTTTTACGTATACAAATAAGATTCTATTCGAGCGAAACTTGATCGAAACATGCTTTTCAGTATACCAAACCTAACAATCTCCCAATTATACACAAAACATGCTTTCAATATACCCACTGCCAAAAACTCTCTCACTTATACACAAAATAGGTCTTTGTATTAGATATATCGAACCACCATTCATTTCACATCATGTTTGAATATATTGCCACAAAGGCATTTTATGTGAAAAATCTGCTTGGTTGTTCTCTGATCATATCTTTTCAACCATAATGTCTTTGCTGCGTACTTGATCTTTAATTAATTTCATCTCTCTATGTGATTGCTTAGCTTTATTAGCTCGTGTGTCCCTTGAGTTAGTCATAAAACCAAGTCAGTATAACCCCAAGGACATTACATGAATGACTGGTAAACTAGAATATAGCAATTAGTCTTTCTCAAGCACTATGGTATACTCTTTACCTCAATCAAAGTCCCTTGCCATGGTTAATATGATATACGCTTTTCATGCATAAGCACAACTAATATCAAACTTAGTACACATTATAGCATACATGAGACAACTATCTCCGAAACTAGTCTCATAATTCTTGATCTCACTAAGCGTCAAACGACACTTGACTAGAGACAAGACAATTCCATCTTGAAAGGTATAAACCTTTTCATGGAATTTCTAATGCTAAAATGTTCCAAGCAATGTGTAGATATAGGATTCCTAAGAGAATCTCAACATTCTTTCTAGCAATCTTAAAAGGACTTAGATGCTAAGAATATAATTAGTTACTCTTAAATCCGTTATCTTAAACTAGGCAGACAACCAGTTTTCTACGCCAGATGCCAATGTTAGTTGTTTGCAACTTTTGTAGATTTCATCATCGTAGAGTACCAATAATACCATATGTAATGCACTTTCAACTTCCTTGTGCTTGCAGCACTGTTAAGGACACAAGTCAAATTCTAAATATTTGACAATTTTGATAAAACACATACTCTGATTTAGATGCTTGCCTAAGGCCACGAAGATCTATATAAGCTTCCAATCATGTGTTTCTTGCCCTTAATTACATATCCATTAGAATGTTCTAGTAGATGATTTCCTCAAGACTTCTATTTATAGAAGGCTGTCTTGACAATCATAATACATACATTCTAATTTATGTAAGTTCTAATATACAATATGATCGAATAAATCCTGGCACAACGATAGCGAGAAGATAATTCTCTTTGGGCATAACCCATTGTCATTGTCTAGCCATTTGAGATCCACATTTACACTTGCAAAGGTACTTGCTCCCACTGACTGACACAGCCTGTAGGTAGTATTATAAGTCTTGTAAAATATGTTGTCTATCTTAGATTGTAATATGGAATCTATCACCTTTTCAAAGATGATTATCCAAATTAACCAATACTACATTGTAGTTAAATGGATTATGTTCAAGTTAATCTAATACTGAGTCTTATGACACTCTTAGACCCATGAACTTGTTGTGTTCCATACGAACGCTCCCACTGTGACATGGTCCTAACAATCTTAGGTACTGACAAACTCGTATTTTAGTATCGTGATTGGTATGTTGATATGCTTAATTGTTGAGTTTTTGTGCTTAAAATGGTTATTTCCAGCCAGTTACTATATGTTTTGGAATTCACGTGTTTGTTGAGTGTTTTAGGCAAAAATAGGCTAAATTAGGTGAAAAAGACCGCGACCCAACCAGGTGAGATATTGTGCAAAAATGCCACCCGACCGGGTGGCATTTAGAAGCCGTGGACAGGTCAGAGAGTTCGTGAGAAGTCTCACCCGGCCGAGCGATTTTCCAGTACAACAATTGTACCTGGCCGGGTGGTGTAATTAGACTTGCGGGAGTCCAGAGAGCGCGGAAAGTGAAAACCCGGCCAGGTGATTTTCCAGTGCAATAATTGCACCCGGCCGGGTACGACGTTGCTGGTGACTTTTCCTTTTCAAAAGCGCGATTTTTAGAGAAGAGGATAAGAAAGAAAAGCTAGGGCAACTCTGCTCATTCTCTACCACCGTAAAACACATAAACCATCTCTCTCAAGCACTCTTGGAAGAAGATTGAAGAATCAAGCTTCAATTCCTCCGCCAATTGTACTCCGTATCATGTTTTCCATTGTTTTCTTTAGTTTAGACTTGTCTTCTTCCATGAATATGAGTAGCTAAACTTCTTTTATGTAGAATTCTTGGTGAAGATGCATTGATTCATAGTTTTAATCCAATTGATTTCGTTTTATCTAGCTCTTGTGATTGTTTGGTTTATTCCTGTGCTTTTTCCTGTCAATTGCTTGATCACCAATTGGTAGTGTTAGGGTTCCTTAGAGTAGTTGAGAGGTGAAATCATTAATCTTGAAAGAGGAATAATCCACACCTTTATTCAATAAAACTCGGGAGAGTTGAGATTCTGAGTGGGATCTTTAATCTAATCGATCTTTTGGGAGTTAAGTCTAAGAATTAGAAGGGGACTTCAATTGTTACACTTAATCTGCGGATTAGGCTAATTTCATGCATCGGTAATGTGCAAAAAATGTTATAATTTGCTGGGTCTAACAAGTTTCCTAAGCCAGGTGTGTGAAGAAAATTGCTAGATCAAGGAAGTTATGAAGGAGATGGTCTAGCGGGAGAATGGAACGAAATGAGCAGGAATTACGAGGAAATTGGCGTGATAAAGGAAGTCTACAGCTGAGGGCAACAAAGTCATTATCAATACCTCGCTGGGCCCACTAAAACGCCTATAAATAGAGAAGAGCATGCAGCGCAATGGAGATAGTTTTTTTTACTCTTCTTAGCTCATATATTTTTACACACACTTGGGATAGGTTCTGGGGGTAATCGTGATAGGGGGGGTACTTTCTAAAGATTTCGTGCTTGGTAACACCGTCCTAGTGAGGGCGAAGATACAATTGCTTTTAATTTCAGTTGTTTTTGCTAGTTTCCACCGTCGAACTTCACTTTTGGGAGTCGACTTTGATGTTGATAATGTTTTACTGCTTTACCGTTCATGGATCTGCGTTGAGCTGTTTAATTTCAAGTTATTTTGCATAGATCTCTCTGCTGTTAGCGTAATTCTTCAATTGCTATGTCGATCTCTGTTTATTTCGTTATTAAGGTGTTTGATGTGGAATTTGGTGACAGATCTGTGGTTGTTTGAGTATTCGGAGTTCTTATTTGTAAAATCTGACGTGATGGAGAGTTTCTTCTGTTTGGAGTTCATGTCGGACGCTTGGATCCGGAGTGGATTTAGCGTCTGAGGTCGGTTTTGGCGTGTGGAAAGACAGTGGTAGATAGATTTGTTTTATTTCTTCTTGGTTTCTATTTTACTTCGTCTAGGGTATGCAGATCTGCTAAGTTTTTTTTGTTTATTATGCATAGATTTGATTTCAATGTCAGTAGCTCTGTTTTTTATTTACTTATGTGTTTTTCTTAAGAAGTTTTACGCAAATGTGGTTGTAGAAGACGATGTCACTGTCAGTTAGTACGAGAGTTAGTTATTCTGCCAACTTTTCAGTCGTACCTTGCTTTTTTTAGACGTGGTCCCCACCGTAGATTTATTTCCTAGGTCTAGCTGTTAGGTTAAGTTTTTTTAGGTTCCCAAGTCAAGTTAATTCTAATTTTCCTCAACCCAAGAAAATGCGTGGCAGCAGCCAACACCAAAAATACTCCCAAATCCTTGATTATGAGTCTTACGCATCCTTCTCTGTGGGATCGATCCCTACTTCCCTATACTAGGTTTAGTAAAGTGGTTGAGGGTTTTTGAAAGGAAAAGTGCTTTGTGTGTCCGACGACCGGGATTCCTCGCGACCCACGAGTTCCTAGACCGAGTGATCTAGTGGACTTGCTGGATCTAGGGAACCTGTTATTTTCTTATTTGAACAGCCTTAGCACAAATCAAACCCTTTTCAAGTGGCGCCGTTGCCGGGGATGGATGGCGTTTGTTGTTATTAAGGATTTGGTGTAAATATTTTAATTTCTGTTATTTTCTTTCTCCCTGACAGTTTATGAAAGCGGGCTTCCAATCTGGAAGTTGGGCAAGCTCATCTGGATCAGGGAGTGGCCAGTACGAGTGGCGAATCAAGGAATCTACATCTACCATCACTACTAGATCAGGATTGAGAACGGAAGATCCATTCCCGTTCGAGTCAGAAAGTGAAAAGGAGTGGAATTCATCGACAGAGGAGAACCCAGGGACATCAACCGAACCAGAGCATTCCGAGACCGAGGAGGAGAAGGACCCAGATATGGCTCACCTACTAGACCCCGATCCGGAAATAGGGTCGCTCACCGCACATCTTGATGGTGAACCCGCTCATGCTATAGTCTCGAACCCACGACGGAGGTCGATCGACATCAAGACGAATGTGCTTGGAGTTCTACCTACTTTCTCTGGGCGTAGGAACGAATGCCCTTATGAATTTCTGAACGAGTTCAGTAAACTATGCAGCATTCAGAAGCGACCCAACGAGGCAACAGAAGAGGACTACCGTCTTCGAGCAATTCCGTTTGCTCTCAAAGGGGAGGCGAACACTTGGCTGCTGAGGCTTCCACCGGACTCGATCAACACGTGGAAGGATTTTAAACTGGAATTTTTGGATTACTTTTTTCCATCTAACAAGACGAATGCCTTGAAGAAGGAGATTCAGGAGTGCAAACAAGAATACGATGAGTCTCTAAGTTCTTATTGGTCCCGCTTCAAGGGGCTGCTGGATGCTTGTCCAAACCACAGGATGATAGAAGCGGAGACTTACTATTTGTTCTATGAGGGTGCAAACCCTGAGTCAAAGGACTTGATGAACTCCTCGAGCGGGGGAAATTTTACTAAGAACAAAGCAAGTGAAGCCAGGGAAACGCTGGGGAGATTGATTGAGGCAAAGAAGGCCTATGATAACCCGCGAAGCATATTGAGGAGAGGATCAGCTAATGCAGTGATGGATCAAGAAGACAAGAAGGTGGAAGATAGGATCGATAAACTGGAAAAGGCCTTGCTAAATGCGATCGAGAAATGCAATCCGCATGCTCCAGTGGAAAATGAGAAATCCCCTGGTCAAGAGGAAAGGCAACTGCAACCATACTACAGTCAGCCCTGCGAAGGGGAGTGCCAAGCTCAAGCAAATTCGATGGGAAGTTGGAATCCCGATGGAAGTTGGAATCAAGGAAGACAGAGGGACGCTCCATGGAGGACTCACCCAAACTTCAGATGGACTGACCATGATCAAAGCCAGCCACCTCCCTTGCAGCTCACGAATTTTGCACACCCTCCGGAGAGGCAGTCCAATTGGTCAGGGAAGGGCCAAGAAGGACAATTGCAGCTGGGATACAGGAATCAGGACCAAGCTAATTGGGGGAACAAAAATCAAAACAACCCAGGAAACTCCTATGTGCCACCTCACCAAAGGAATAACCAAGGCAATTTTCAGAATTCCCAACAGAACCACCAAGGGAATCAAGGGTCTGGTGGCCAGTACAACAATCAAGGGTCGAATAACCAATACAATAATCATCAAGGAAATTTTCGACAGAACCAAGGTCAAGGACAAAATTTTGGTCAATTCAACTTCAGACCACAACGGAGTTTGGATGACATGGTCCATGATTTGGTAAATTCACAGCAGTTCATGCAAGGTAACCTACATTCCAACAATGACATGGTGCACAAGTTACAAGATGCTCAGTCAGAGCAAAAAGCCGCCATGGACATGATGGCAAAACAACTTTCCCAGATCGCAGTTTCCTTGAACGAGATGCGAGGGAATGAAGGCAAACTTCCTGCTACCGTCAAACCGCCAGACCGAGCAAACATTAGTCAAATCACTTTGAGATCTGGGCGGGGTTACGAAGGGCCGACGTTGGGAACTGATGAGGAAGCGCCTATGCAAGCTAAAGAAGGGAAACAGAGTCAGAAACAGCAAGAGGGAGGCGCTGAACCGAGGGAGATCATTGTTCAGAGAGACCTCCAGAAGGAAGATTTAGGGGGATCTCTACCTCGACCAAGGGACCCGTTCTTCCTAGACCCCGAACCTGAGGAAGTAAGTAGGGAAGGAAACAAAGCAGTTGATGAAACCCAGGCTGGTACTTCCACAAATGCAGTAAAGCGAGCAAAACCATTTCCATATCGAGGGGAGGCGAAGAAGAAAAAGGATGACACAGAGGATCTCATGGAGATTTTCAGCAAGTTGGAAATCAACTTGCCATTCTTGCAAGCCTTAAAAATGCCCACCTTCAGTAAGTTCATCAAGGAGTTTATTGCAGGGAAAACCAAGCTAGATGGGAAGATTGTGATTGGAGAAACTGTGTCTGCTGTGATACAGAAAAGAAGGATGCCCTCAAAATGCACCGACCCAGGTATGTTTACATTACCCATTTCTTTAGGGGATATCAAGGTTGAGCATGCCATGTGTGATCTAGGGGCGTCAATAAATGTTTTGCCACTTTCAATCTATAAGAGGTTAACTGGGGTAAGAATGGTTGATACCAAGGTAGTGATCCAGCTAGCAGATAGAACTTGCATTTGCCCTGAAGGAGTGTTGGAAAATATTATAGTCAAAGTGCATGAATTTCTATATCCTGCTGATTTTTACGTGATCAAGATGAATGATAATGAGTCTGCTGAGTCTAGTGGGGTACTTTTGGGGAGGCCATTTTTGCGTACGGCTAAGACCATTATCGATGTGTTTGATGGAACAATTTGCTTGGACTATAATGGGGAAAAATATACCTTTAGCATAGATGAGGGGATGAAAAGACCTTTAGATGTTGAGAATCTCTACGCTATTGATGTTATTAACCCTTTAGTCCAAGAATATCTTGAGACAGAATTGATACAGGAACAAATCGACAACTCGGAGTTGAGCCATTCGATTGACAAAGAGGTTGTGGGGTGGTGTGCAGCAGTGAACACAGAGGAATTGACAGATGAAGAGCTCACAGAGGCCATTATGGAATTCTGCAGAAGCCCGGAATCAGCTAGGTCCAAGGGATCAGCTTATGTGGCCAGCTTGGAAAAATCTCCTGGGTCGGGGAAAGAGACTTCACCGGAAAATTCAGAAAAAAATCCCTTGCCCCAGGAGACGAATGGAACGAAAAAAGAGCTGAAAACACTTCCACCAGGTCTTAAGTACGCTTACTTGGAGGAGGACGAGACATTTCCAGTAATAGTCAACAGCAACTTGACCAAGGGACAAGAGAAGGAGTTGTTGGAGGTCATCAAAAGGAACAAGAAGGCAATAGGATGGACTCTCTCAGATTTGGTGGGAATAAGTCCGGATCTTTGCATGCACCACATCCGTTTAGAAGAAAGTGCAAAGGCTCATCGAGATGCACAACGGAAGCTGAACCCAAACATGCGAGAGGAAGTCTTGAAGGAGGTATTGAAGTTGCTTGCTCTAGGAATCATTTACTCCATTCCTGACAGTGAGTGGGTCAGTCCTGTCCATATGGTGCCAAAGAAGTCTGGGATACAAGTTGTCAAAAATGAGAAGAATGAATTGGTACCCACCAGATTAGTGACAGGATGGAGGATGTGCATCGACTACAGGAAGTTGAACGAAGCCACAAAGAAGGATCATTTTCCTTTACCTTTCATCGATCAGATGCTGGAGAGATTGGCAGGCAAACAGTATTTTTGTTTCCTTGACGGATACAGCGGCTATTTCCAAATCTACGTTAATCCAGAGGATCAAGAGAAGACCACATTCACGTGCCCTTTTGGTACATATGCATACCGAAGAATGCCATTTGGATTGTGTAATGCACCGGGGACTTTTCAACGATGTATGATGAGCATTTTTTCGGATCTGTTGGAAGTGTGCATTGAGATATTCATGGACGATTTCACCGTCTATGGGAACTCATTTGATGCTTGTTTAGCCAGCCTTGATCTAGTGTTGCAGAGATGTCAGGAAAAGCATTTAGTGTTGAACTTCGAGAAGTGCCACTTCATGGTGACTGAAGGCATTGTCCTAGGTCACGTGGTTTCTGAGAGGGGTATCCAGGTAGACAAGGCAAAGGTGGATGTGATATCAAAATTACCATACCCTACGAATCAAAAAGAGGTGAGAGGTTTCCTAGGCCATGCAGGGTTCTATAGGAGGTTCATAAAGGATTTTGCAAAGATCGCTCAACCACTCACTCGGTTGCTACAAAATGATGTGGAATTCGTCTTTGACGAAGGATGCGAGAGGGCGTTCCAGCTGCTTAAGGACAGGTTAGTATCAGCACCAATAATCAGGGCACCAGACTGGAACCATCCTTTCGAGATAATGTGTGATGCAAGCGATTTCGCTTTGATGGAAAAAGCTATGTGATCTTCTATGCTTCCAAAACACTAAATCAAGCTCAGAAGAATTATGACACCACGGAGAAGGAAATGTTAGCCATCGTGTATTCCTTTGAAAAATTCCGACCCTACCTTCTTGGGTCAAGGGTTATAGTCTTCACGGATCACGCAGCAATAAAGTACTT
>NC_062969.1:30813554-30894394 GCF_023119035.1 Salvia hispanica
GGTTCCAACTCACTACGGACCTAGACGAGGTGTCAATTTCCTTTAGGATATTCAGTGGAGAACTGTCCATGAGTCTGGATAGAGTGGACATGTGCGATCTGGGTATGTGTAGCCTGGAGGAGGCTATAGGACCAGACTGGAGAAGCCGTGAGAGGGGGGTACCGAGGCGACATATAGAATTTGAGCCCCAGGGAAGCCTGGGAGGAGCTAACCCACCCGGATGCTGGCCAGTTTGCCTCCACTAAATCCAGTTCCACCCATTTCAACAACTCCATGCTAAGATTAGTGCAGCTCTACTTAGGCTATAACCTACTGGGGCAGAGCAACTCCGCTGCAAGAACGTTCATGACCGAATTGTACTTGGTATGGTGCGCTAAGCGTGGAAGAAAACTGCACTTGGGATTTTGGACAGCCTACCAATGCCACCCGATAGCCACCTACCCAGCCGTAAACTTGTCGCTCTGCCACATACTAGGAGCCTTCGTGCGCAACAACATCATCATAATGAGGCAGAAGACCTGTCTTCAATGTACATGGTCGACGCTCCTGGCCTCGTTTGATATACCCTTCTTCGTCCGCACCAACTTGGTATACTACGAGGAGGAGTACCCCGGTTCTACCAAATGGGAGAAGTCCCTGGAGGAAGGGCACAACAAGGCCAGAGGAGGTGCAAGCTATCCGGCCGACCAAGCCACGAGGTTGAGGCAAGAAAACCTCGGAGCGGGCGTGGTGACCGAGCTGGCCGAGGAGAATAGACAATCGCGGGCGAGATGGCGAAGCCGACAGCCCTAATGGAGAGCATCCTAAAGGAGTTGGCCGTGAGGAAAAGCAAGCATTGGAGCCTGGAACAAGCGGACATGGAGGACAGGAAGAAGAACCCACCGGACCTGAGGAAGAAAAAGGCAATGGACAAAGAAGGATGATGACAACCAACCCGGACCTATGAAGAAGAACCAACGGACCCACCTGCACGTAACCCTGCACCAAGAAGGAGCAGGAGGAACATCTGATCGAACCACCCCCAACTGACCAGTTAGTTTTCTTTTTAATTTTTAAGTTTTTTTTCTTTTGTTTATGTTTTCGTACTTTTAGTAAATAGTTAGAATTATGTGTTTTAATTGTGAGTAAACCCCATTCATAACACTTAGCCTATTTAATAGTCTAAGTGTGAGAAGTAAAGGGTTTGCTCCTTTGGTGCATGTATGTTTATTATGTTTTTCTTTGTGTTTTGTCGTGGGCATGTTACCTCACACTTAGCCTACTGCGTAGTCTAAGTGTGAGGAGTTTATATGTTTATATTTCATGTTTGTAAATATTTTGCTCTGCTTTGTTTATAAATCTATGTATATATCTGAAACTCTCCCACTTAGCCTATTGCATAGTCTAAGTGTGAGAAGATTTTAGATATAATATGTGTTTGTTATGAGAGTGTGTTTGTCATACTAGCCATTCCCAATTTTCACTTCACAGCATGTATCTGGGGCAGACACTTGTGAAGTGAGAGGGGAGAGCAAATGGCCAGTATGACATGTATATATGTGTTATTTGAGTCAGTGCATGTTAGTTTTTTTTTTTAGGTTTGTTTAGGTCTAAGAATTATGTGTTATGTTTTATGAATGAGCTTAAAACTCAACTGCCTCGAACTGACGGTGAGGGGAATTGAGGGAGATAAGGCATGCCGAAAAACAGAAACCACCCCCTCCAGTAACCCCTAGTCAGTATAGATGATGCAAGTATGAAGGAAAAACCCATCCCTTAGGTCAGACACGAAAGCCCTCTTAAAAGGTGAGTTAGAAACCCCAAAGTGGAACTATTTTCCACTAAATACTGAAAAAAGAAGAGAGGCTACCACATGATGTCTAGGGCAAGGTGACCGCGTGTAGCAAACCCTGAAGGCAGTAGGAAACCCCCTTGAAAAAAAAAAAAAAAAAAAGAGATAAGAAAGAAAAGAAAAACCTACCCTTAGAACCCCATTTTCTAGCCTAATTTATACCCCGAAATAACCCATCAGCCACTGGAACTGTGTGCGTGCAAGGCATGAGGCAAGGAAGCAACTGCCCAGGAGGACATACAAAAGGAACCAGCTGAAGAAAAGAAAAACAAAGAAAGAAGGAGAAAATCGATCTGAAGTTTCCAGATCCAAAAAAACTAGAAGAAGGAATAAGGGTGGCAAAGCCACAGAAAGGAAAATTGAAGAAAATGGTCGCAGATACTTGACCACAAAAAGAGAAAGGAGGAAGAAGGAATAAGGGTAGCGAAGCCACAAAGAAGCTACTGACCAGTTGGAAGCCAATGTCAGAAATTGTCCAGCCGAAGAAGAAGCCCTAGCCAGAAGCCCGAATGCACACAGTTCTCCCTCATCAAATAAGTAGTTAGTTTTTGAACCCTAGAGCCTTAGGGACAACTACCCCAAACACTACAAACCACTAGCCCCATTACAAGCCTTAAAGACCTTCAGGAGCTGCATGTGAGATCTGAGTCCGAAACATCCCCTGTGAGGAATGAGTGACTGAGTGAACCCAGTGTTTGGTCTAGGATTGGGTGATCCCGACAAGCGGATATACTGACTGGGGAAGAAAAGGGGGGCGGCAGAAGTTCAAGGCTGCCTAAGGCCGGATTGCACCTGATCTCGAGGGGAAGGGTGGTTGAAAATATAGCATGTTCTATGTGTTTAAGTTAACTATATGTGTTATGTGTTTGTATCGTTATTTTGTTATCTTTTCTTTTGCGTCAGAGTCTTGAGTCTAGTTAGGTAGAGTCGGTCAAGGGGAGTAACCAGGCTCGAATTCGACTTATTTATTTTTGTTTGTCTTCACGCTTGAGGACAAGCATGTGGTAAGTGTGAGCAGTTTGATAAGTCGTATTCTAAGCCTTGGTTACTGGTTAGTATGTCGTGAAATGCATGTATTATCTGCAAAACAGTTGCTTAAGTATGCAGGATTAAAGGATCCAAGTCGGTAGGAGACGATTCAGGTGACGCAAGTGAAAAGGGCGCCGGAAGGGTGCGATACTGACCAGGATGCATGCCGGAGAAAAGGCTCGAGATGGAGAAGGAGGATAGCTGGGATGATCATTGACAAGGGCAAAAAGGTCAAAACGCGGGAGAAGTCTACCCTAAAAGCAAGGGCAAGCCTCCCTATAAAAGAAGCCACTTGGAGAGAGAGAAGGAGTTCGGATAGACGCCTCCTAAGAGTTCGGTTCGAAGTTCTCGGTTCTCAACACACTTAGTAGAATTCTCTCTAGAAGATCAGTTCCTTCAGCATTATCCCACCTCTCGTTCCTCGCCACAGCCATGGTCACTTGACGTCGAAGAGTTTGCCGGAGAAGTCATCAGTCCGCCGTTCCAGCCAGTTATCGTAGCAGTGTAGTAGTATCATCGCCCGGAGTGGCACAAACAATCTTAATCGCTTTCCTAGTTTAAAGTTTACTTGTTTTCATCGTTAGTTATTTGCAAACACTCATCGTTGTGCTCTTTTGAAGTACTTTGTTATTTTCCAACTTTTACATTATGAAGTTTCTATTTCGCATGTCACTTTGGTTCGAGTTTGCTTCATTCTGCCTAGGAAAGTTAGATTTAGTTATTGCTTTCAATTTCTAAGTGTTTTCTTATCGGGAGTTGTTGATTCAAAGTTGTAGTTATGTTTAGTCAAGTTTTCGTGCATGAATTTCTTTTCTGCGCCGTGATTACCACCTTGCATGTCAGTCAGTAGAAGTAAAGTTGCAGTTTCACCGTTTAATTTAAGTTTGAGCATTTAAATCGATGGATCTTAAGTTTGAATTTGTGAATCTGAAGTTCAGTCATGGTGTTTGTGTTTATCTGAATTCTGTTAATACTTGGTGAAGAAGAAAACGTCAAAATCAACTTTAGTTTGAACCACTTTACTTTTAAGTTACTTTTGCTTTTGTTCCCTACTTTTCAGATGTACTGCCCAGACCTGTCAGAGAACCACCCAGCCACCAAATATGCCTTGTAGTCTAAATTTCCCCTTTTAGTAACTATCTACTTTTCATATGCCTCTGAGACACATTGTCCCCTATTTTCACGAACACTCCCACATGTCTGTTATTTTCACGCCTACTAGTCAGTAGAGTACCACCTTTATTTCCTGTCTAGGTAAAATCTCAACCCAAGCGTGGTAGCTAATCAAAACACCCAGGAAAGTCACCGCAGTTATCAAAACGTGTCCATCCTCGTGGGAATCGACCCTTACCTCCATTATACTAATCAGTAGAAGTGGGTTGAGGAAACTTGTTTGAAGCCAGGTCCCGGTTATCGTACCAACGACTCAGCTGGGTCGGGAATCTCTTCCTGATCAGTTGGATACACTCCAAATTACATAAGAAAAGCATCACAACACTCGAAAGAGTGGGGAAACCTCTGGTCCGTCAATAACCTTGCTTGAAAT
Source organism: Salvia hispanica (assembly GCF_023119035.1). Classification (NCBI taxonomy): domain Eukaryota; kingdom Viridiplantae; phylum Streptophyta; class Magnoliopsida; order Lamiales; family Lamiaceae; genus Salvia; species Salvia hispanica. The sequence continues at coordinate 30,817,961 of NC_062969.1, forward strand.
TTGCCTTATTCTTTTTCTTTTCTTATCTTTATACTTGAGGACAAGTATGGTTTAAGTGTGAGCAGTTTGATAAGGCTAATTTCATGCATCGGTTATATGTGGAAAATGTTATAATTTGTTGGGTCTAACACGTTTCCTAAGCCAGGTGTGTGAAGAAAAATCGCTAGATCGAGGAAGTGTTGAAGGAGATGGTCTAGCGAAGGAAAGGAACGAAGTGAGCAGGATTTAAAAGAAAAGAAGGCGTGACAGAGGAGTCAATAGCTGAGGGCAACAAAGTCTTATCTATACCTCGCTGGGCCCCACTCCAACGCCTATATATAGAAGAGCATGCAACGCACATCGAAAAATCACTTTTTCACTCTTCTTAGCTCACACACATTACACACACTTGGGAATGGGAGATCTGGGGTAGTCGGGTACGAAGGTTACTTTCTTTAGAAGTTTCGCGGTTGGTAACACCGTCCGAGTGTGGACGAAGATACAATTCCTTTTAATTTCAGTTGTTTTGCTCGTTTTTGCTGTCGAACTTCACTTTTGGGAGTCGACCTGGTTGTTGATGATACTTATTGTCTTTCCGCTTTGTTGATTTGCGTTTAGCAGTTGAATTTCAAGTCGATTTGCGTAGATCTCTCTGCTGGTAGTTTATTTCTACAAGTATTATGTCGATCTCTGTTTTATTTTGATGTTGTGGTGTTTGATATGGGAATTTGGTGATAGATCTGTGGTTTATTGACTGTTTGGAGGTTTTTTTGTTCAAATCTGAAGTGATGAAGAGTTTCTGTTGGTTGGAGTTCGTGTTGGACGCTTGGATCCGGAGTGGATTTAGCGTCTGAGGTTGGATTCGACGTGAGAAAAGAAAGTTGTTAGATGGATTCGAGTTTTCTTCTTGTTTTCTGTTTTGCTTCGTCTAGTGTCTGCAGATCTGTTTAGTTCTTCGTTGTTTATGCATAAATTTGATTTAAAATTAGTTTGCTCTGTTTTGATTTCGTTCATGTTGAATTTCTTATGAGTTTTACACAATTTGGTTGTAGAAGACGATGTCGCTGTTAGTTAGTACTAGAGTTAGTTATTCTGCCAGCTTTTCGTACGAACTCTGCTTTTTCAGTCATGGTCCCCACAGTCGGTTTGTTTCCTAGGTCTAGTAGTGAAGTAGTTTTCTTAGATCAAGTGTTGAGCAGTTAATTTCCTTTGCAACGTTCTCTTATACTTTCGCCTAGGTCTAGCTGTTAGCTTAGGAGTTTTAAAGATTCTCAAGTCAAGTTTAATTTGTTTTCCTCAACCCAAGAAAATGCGTGGCAGCAGCCAACACCAAAAACACACCCAAATCCTTGAACATGAGTATTACGCATCCTTTTCTGTGGGATCGATCCCTACTTCCCTATACTAGGTTTAGTAAAGTGATTGAGGGTTTTTGAAAAAAGTGCTCTGTTTGTCCGACGACCGGGATTTCCTACGACCAACGAGTTCCTAGACCGCGTGATCTAGTGGATTTGCTGGACCTAGGGAACCTGTTATTTCCTTTTGAACACACTACACGTAGCAAACAAAAAGAGGCTTTTCAATAAGTTATAATTGGAATATTACGAGCAGCCACTACTGAAGTAATATTGAACTCTCCCCATCCAAATCCGAAATTACAAGTAATCCGGGTTTCCGTTTAACTTTCATTTCTCGCGCTTAAGATAAAAATGTCCATTAATTAATTAATGTCTGCTATGGACTTAATTAATTAACTTCTTATTAATTCCAAGAGTGGACTTAGCATGAAACACTTATTTATTATTCATAGAGTAATCAAACTCCAACTAGCTAGGTTCCGAATAATAAAACATTGTTTCGCGCTCCTCTTGAGGGCATTATCAAACGAGACTCAGCTCGCGCACGATTCAATATAATAGCAATCCTAGCACCGCTAGATATTGATCACCACTACCCAATATATCAGGATAATTGGGCTACGAAAAAGCCGCACCATTTGATAAGTCAAAGTAATGCATAATCAATACCGTATGTTCAATGCTAACCTACATTGATTAAGAAACAAATATTTATCAAGACCTCGCCTTTCAGTAGATAGCATAAGGACAAGTCTTGCTGTTAGATCCGTTCGGTGCTATACCACACCAATGTCATCTTATTTCAGTAAGGCTTAGAAATATGCGGACTGACATTGCAACCTTTCTCGATGGATAGTCAAATTCCAACTAGGTTGTGAAAATTCACCTTTTTCTTTGTTTAGAACTGACCGTGTTACCTTAAAGTGGACGACGCCCACAACCGGTCTACTAAAACAAAGACTTAGACTTTGTTAAGTTAACTTATACATTTAAACATGCATTAACATCCATTAAATGTAAAACATAACAACATTATGAACAAAATAACCTGTTTTATTCATTGGAACATAAAATAAAAGTTTTACAGTATTCAATCACTCGAAACGTGATTTCTAGTATACAAACTCTAACATGAATTATCTCGGAAATATAGATTAGATTGAATTATTTTTTCTTAAGAATTATGTGCAAGAGGTTTAGTATATGCATCAAGTGAAAGTTGCGCCGGATTCAAAAGCTTTGAGTTGGCCGTTGGGGACGAAGTGTGGACCACGTTCTTAAGGTTAGGAAAGGTGATTTGTGCTACTGATATAACCATGTTTGACGTTTCCGTGCTTATCATAATATCACTAAAAATAAGGAAATGCATATTGATAAAGAATGGGAATTTTTATCCGAGTCGAATTATAGTTTATTTTTGCATAAACAACAATATAATCTTAATGAAATATTTCAAATCCTAGAAATGGTTCAGTTACAACCAATTATAATCTAAAGTCTCTGTAATGTCATTTTGACGTATAAACATCTTCACCCAATTACATTTAGGGATCATTAAATATTTAAATGAAGGATCCTGTTGGAGAATGATAAACCATATCAAAGTCAATTTTTTCAAGGTAGGGCATCCACAATGGGGTGGACTATACGATACCTTAAGTCCCGCCTTATGCATCGCCACATCAGCATTTTATCCTCCTCCTCTTCCACCTGCAATGGGGCGGACTATAGCCCGCCCTAAGCCCCGCTCTAAGCATTTTATATATTATTTGAATATTTAAACACTACAAAAATTCATTAATCCTATTTTTTATGTTTGCAAATATATCAATTAGTAAGAATAAAAATATAAAAACACCACAAAGTAAATGCATATCCTATTGTCAGCATTTATTTTTTATTTTTTATATTTTATGCTTGCAAATATGAAAATCATCAGATTTCATTATTGAATTTAGAGAGAAATTGAGATGGGGAAGAGAGTGGAGTGAAAGGTGTGAAATGAAGTAAAAAATTTGGTGATATATATAGAAGAAAATAAAAAAAAAATTTGAAAAATGTGCGCATAGTCTAGCCTATAGTCCGCCCTCCCTGCAATGGAGCGGACTATAGGCCGGACTATGCAAAAATGTGTGCATAGTCCGCGGACTAAGGAGTGGGCTTAGGGCAGGGTGCTACAATGGCGGACTAAGGGGCGGACAATGCATCGTCCGTTCATCGTGGATGGCCTTAAGAATTATAAGCATCGTTAAATAAAATTCTATATTGAGTTTGGTTCAAAGATTAGATATCAAATTACACAATATTTTGAAAAATGATGAGGTAAAAGAACTCATTTTTATTTTGGGAGGTTGTATTAAAAATTTTGTTAATGTCGCTTTTAACTAGAAATTAAAATAGTACTCCATCCATCCCATTGAAGATGATCCATTTTTTTTTTGGTTTGTCCCAATTAAGATGACTCATTATTTAAAATGGAAACCCATTTATCTCTATTTTATCCCTCTCTCTTACTTTATTCTCTCCACTTAACACACAAAATAAAATTGCAAAAATCTCGTGCCGTCCAAGAAAGAGGTCACCTTTCTTGGGATGGAGGAAGTAATTGTAAAACAAGGTGGGCATGGAAGTGAGTAAAATCTCGCCGTTCAAGAAATGGGTCATCTTCTCTTCTTGGGCATGAGTTAAAAACGATACGACATTGCAAAGATCAGCGCTCTCAGTTTTCTTTTCAAATACGGGATGTCAATTTTCATTTCACATCAACGATCACATGGGGTGTTGATGGACTGCTGTCTCAATTAATGCCATGTGACGCACAATTTCTGTCTCGTTTCCAAAATTCTCAAATTAAGTAGTCCCTCATTCCATCGATTCAATATATTCATATTTTTGCGTGGGCATGGGATTCCGGAAGGAAATTGTAAGTGGAAAATTAGAAATAAAAATTACTCCGTTCATCCCTAAAAATTTGCCATTTATTTTTATTTCGTCTGTCTCTAAAAATTTGTCACCTTTCATTTTTTACCATTTTTGATAATAGATCCTCATTTCATTAACTCATTCTCTCTTACATTTTATTTTAAAACTAATATATAAAAATAAGATCCACGTGCCACTAACTTTTTCAATCCACTTTCTATTACATTTCTTAAAACCCAGTGCTGGATTTAATGGTGCCAAATTTTTAGGGACGAAGGGAGTAAATATTTTAGTAGGAGAGAGATAAATTTTTATTTTTAAATATAAAAAATAGACATATTAAGTGGGACAACTAAAAAAAGAGATTGACATTTTGAATGAGACGGAGAGAGTAATTACTATTCCCTCCGTGCCACAAAAGATGTTACAATTGTGGAACAGCACGAGATTTTAGAAGGTTTTGTTGTGCGTGCAGTGACAGATCTATGGGGCAGGAGGGGGCGGTCGCCCCCTCCGTGCGACTAATTTCTTCTTATCCGGACGTAAAGTTATCATGTCCGCCCCCTCCATTTGCTTCGACGTCGCCCCGAAAATCGAAAAAAATTATCATTTTCGCCCTAAACCAACCTAATAATATATATTTCGCTCCCTCCGTTTATCAATCCTGGATCCGCCACTGTTTGCGTGGTAAGTAGAGAGAGAAAATATAATTTTTATATTAATGTAAGATGAAACTTTTTCCAAAAATGAAAATGTGATATCTTTTATGGGACAAACTAAAAAGGAAAGTGTGACATCTATTATGAGACAGATGGAGTATCTTACTTTACTCATTTTTTCTCATTTATCACTTACTCCATCTGTCCCCAAAGAATAAGCAATTTGAGTTCGGCACGAGTTTTAATGTAAATTGATAAAGTAAGAGAGACGTAGAGAGAAAAAGTAATTAAAGTATTGTTAGTAGAGAATGGTCTCATTTCAATAGAAAGAAAACTTTTCAAAATTAGAAAGTACATATTCTTGGGGACCGGACTAAAAAAGAAATAGAGTATATTCTTGCAGGACGGAGAGAGTACTTTATCTATTTTTTTATTAAATCGTGTGATTCACAGATAAGACTATTTTTTATGAACGTAAGGAGTATCGTAAGATCCATAATTGACGTAATAAGATAAAAAGAAGAGGTCAATCAATTTACTAAAAATGGAGATAATAAAGTTAATTTTAAATGAGTGATAAGTGATAGTGCTTCAATACAAAGAAAACTGCAAAGCATATTCTAATAATATCCCTTTAACCGAATCACATGGTCGGTATCCCTTTCACAAATTGCAAGTAGCAAGCTTTAAGTATAATAATAGTATAGAATCAAGAAAAAGATGAGTTCATATTTTTGACTAAAATAGTTCACTGATGCACATTTCGCACAGCTAAGCATCATCCTTAATGTCAGGAGAATCTCAACTGCAAATAAATTTTAAATAAATAATATTCAAACATCGAATAACAAAAAGTAAGAAGAATTGTATAGCATACTATAGAAGTCCATTATTTCTCAAGATGCTTATCAACCTGCAATTTCACCTATACGAATTTGTCCAACTTAAGATTTACTAGTTCTTCATTTGTACGGCAAATATCACTTTTCGTTCACTTTTTCTTAATTTTCCATCTAATTTCTATACAGGGATAGGCAATAGTATTTCACTATAAAGTTACTTGAGCAAAATATAAGAGCATCTCCAATGGTGCATAGGCCAGCAATAGGCTAGCCATTCTCTCCCCTACCACGTCAGCAACACTAAAAAATGCACCTGCCATATCAGATTTAGGCCAGCCATAGGCCAGTCGCAATAAAAATAATTCAAAATATACTACATTTACGGAATTAAAATTACGATTAAAATACGAAATTAAATTTACGACATATATACGGGAAAATTAATCCATTCCATTAAAAAAAAGTACAAAGATTTTTAAAAAAAAGTACATGATTTTTTTTTTAAAAAAAGGGCTTCAACACACGAGCCCCGCCACTCTCTACTCCTCATCGCCGTCGTCCTCGCCGTCGCCGCCGCGCTGCCGCCGCCACCCGTGGTATCTCGAGCCCACGTCGGAACCCGCTAGCCGTGCCCTCGGGATTTCCAAATCAACCCGCATGCTCTCGAGCATCTCGTGAAGAAACATCTTCTCCGTGGGGTCAGTGGCGGTCCTCCAATCTTGGAAGACCTTGTACATCTGATCTCGCGTATGGTTACGCGAATGGAGAGTGTACTCGAGTGGGGGCGGGTGGGAGGGCGGAGGACCGGACCTCGCGGGGCGATAGGGGATCCGCCCTCGAGCCCGTTGCGCCCGCTTCTCGTCCAACCGGGCGGGGGCGACCAGCAAATGAAGGAGGGGATGGAAACTCTTCGAAGCATCCGGGGGAGGTCGGGATCCGCGGCCGCCGCCAGTGTGTAGTCGCCGCTATAGTTCGCCGTCGCTTCTTCGGCCACCCAACGTCGCACCCCGCCCGGAACTTCTCGGAGTCCTTCGCAACAGAGAAGCACTCCCCGGAAGGTGAACTCCCTTATACTTCCCCGCCAAGGGGAACTGACTCTCGGCTATCCTCCGGGCGTTGTCCTCATTCTGCCCACTAGTGAGCCGACGGAGGGCGTTGGCGTACACCCCGCAAAACGGCCCACCGCGGCCCTGATGCGCTACCACCCCTTCCGGACCTCCTCCCCGCTAAAGTTCTTCCCGTGCGGGCAAAGTGCCTCCTATAGGCAGCTCTGATCTTCGCCCACATGTTGACGATCCGCTGGTTGTTCGCAACCAGCGGATCGCCGCACACCTCCAACCACCCCCTGGCCACCCCGGCGTACTCATCCTCCGTCCACTTCCTCCGGCCGGGGGTGTCGTCAACAACGGGTTGCGACGACTCGCCGACCGCCTTGGCCTTCCCCCTCGTCTTCTTCTTCTTCGCCGCGGCCCGCCTCACCGGAACGGGAGTGTCCGCATCCCCGAGATCGATCCCCATATCATGCAATGAGAGAAGGTCATCGCCAGTGAACTGCGTCTCCACTTTGCGGTCGACGTGTGAGACGAAGCTCGTCAAAAATCAAGCGAGGGACGATATACCGTGTCCCCTCCCGGTGACCCCCTCGCATCCCGGGATGCATACCGTGCCGCATCCCCCCCGCATCCCGCCCCGCCACATCATCCCCATCATCTCGCTGCAAGATCATCTGCCGCTGCTGATTCTGGGGCATACCCCCACCCGGGCGGCTGACGCACGCCGCTCCCCCGCCCCCCGCCCGGCATCCCCACGGCATACCCCCCGGGTTCCCCTCTGCGCCCCCCCAGGCGCACCGGCCATCATCCCCATCATCCGATTCCAAGGATGTTAAACCCCGGGCCCATCTGCCCCCATCCGCATCCCACAGATACCGTGGGAGTCTGAGATCCACTCGTCGCTGGACTGGACTCGTTGTTGTGATCCATCGCTCGATGATGCTCTTGTACGTAAAGTTAGAGAGAGAGAAAACTCGTTAAAACAAGTGGTGCAAATGAAAATGAAACGAAAATCGCGTTTATATAGATTTTTAAAAAAAAAAAAAAAAACAAAACAAAAATCGGCGCTGGCCGATAGGGCCGCCACAATGGCGGCTAGCCGATCGACCTTCGCCGAGCGATTGGCCAGCCCACGCCGGTCCGCTCGCCGATTTCGCGCTCGCCGACTCCAATGGTTCGGCTAGCCGATCGGCCAGCGCGACTAATCGGCTAGCCGATCGCTAGCCGACCATTGGAGATGCTCTAATAGTAACCCATTTTTCCTTCTAGTTTTAAAATCATCTGTGAACAATATTATATTTTTTGTTTCCGTGATTTAAAATCTCATTCTATTATTTTGAGATTTTCAAATTTTCAAATTTAATTTTTCCTTTTCAATTTCAATTGTAAATAAATGAATTCAGTATTCAACTAAATCATCACATTCATATTCTGTTATTAGACAAGTACGTAAAAATAAGGTTCATGTTTCAGTATTTCATTTTATTTTTCTTCACACATTCAAACAATTTTTTAAAAATTTGTATTGAGTAAAATGAGACTATTTGCGAATGGAATAGTATTTTGACTGTCTTTAACACGACGAGTCTAAAAAGTAAAAATTAGTAGTAGAGAAATATAGATGAAAATTAAGATTCCAAACTTGGAACAAAATTACTTCGAACAAAGTTCCTCTTTCGATTACAAAAACAATACACTCAAACACCTAAATCAGATTTCGATGCAAACTTTATTCATAATTTGTCACAAATAGAAAGATGATCGAAAGCCACAACTCCTCCGAAACAAAGTGGTGCTATGTCATTTTCATCTAAACAAAAAGGGGTGAGGGATTCATCTACTACGCCTCCGACCACCGTCTCTATGTACAGCTCCGGTTGAATAACCTCAAATCTCACATCTATCCTCCGTTTATGATCCACGGATGCACTAAAATCAGCAACTAAAACAAAAATTAGCCACAAATCGTACAAATGTAGAGAGGGAAGAATACTGACTTAGGACTTGCTCGGCGGAGAGCCTTCTAGAAGCATCTCTACAGATCATCTTCCTCAACAGATCCTTAGCCTCCGGCGACACAGAACGGAAAATTTTCGACGGAAACCTCAAATTCCCCCTCACCACCGCCTCAAAAGTCTCCGCCGCTCCGTCGCCGTAGAACGGCGGCACGCCGGCCAGCATTATGTACAAAATCACGCCGGCGATCCAAACGTCAACCTTCTCACCGTAATCCCTCCCCATCAGCACCTCCGGCGCGACGTAGTAAGGCGTTCCAACCACGCCGCTCATCTCCGATTCGACGCCGAAAAACTCCGCCGATCCGAAGTCGGCGAGCTTGAGGCGCCCCCTGGAGTCGAACAGGATGTTGTCTGGCTTGATGTCGCGATGCGCAACCCCGATCCGGTGGCAGAAGGCGATCGCCGCCGTCAATTGCTTCAGAATCGCGGCGGCGTCGGGCTCGGAGAAGCGATTGCCGGAGGAGAGGCGGTCGAAGAGGTCGCCGCCGTCGCAGAGATCGGTGACGAGGTGGATGTGGTCGTCGTCCTCGTAGACGTCGTGGAGGCGGAGGATGTTGGGGCAGGCGGAGAGGAGGCGGAGGATCTTAGGCTCGGCGTCGAGGCAGCGGCGGTCGGTGGCGTCGGAGAGAGAGTGCTTGTAGATGGATTTGCAGGCGAAGGAAGCGTGGGACTGGGAGGCTGTGGAGAAGCAGCAGTAGACCACGCCGAATCGGCCGCGGCCGAGCTCTTCGCAGAGTTGGTAGTTTTGTTGGAGGCTCTCGTACATGATACTCTTGTGTTCACTTATTGTGTTTTGCAGAGTATTTTGAGGCTTATTTATAAATTGTTACTTTTGGGAAAGGAATAGGTGCGAAAAAACTGTGGGATTAGGCCATTCTCATCTTTTTATTTATAGCCTCGTATCACTTTTTTACAAATAACGATTACAATCCTTAACTATTTAACGGTAAATTAATAGGGTTTAGTGTGAAGAGAATGAGTGAAAAGTAAATGATGTATGAAATTGATGAAAAAAATTAGATAAATGATGTATGAAATTGATGAAAAAAATTAGATAAAGTATGAAATATAAACTTTCCATTAATAAAATGAGACTATTTATTGTGGGCATTCTCAAAATAGTAAAATGAGACTATTTTTTATGGACGGATGGATTATGAATCATCTCGAAAATGTAGATTAGATTGAATTATTTTGTCTTAAGATGTGCAAGAGGTTTACTATTCCCTCCATCCCTCTGTAGAAGAGTCGTATTTTTTTTTGGATTGTTGCACTGTAAAGTCATTTCCTTTTTGACAACATTTCTTCTCTTTTACTTTACTTTCTCTTACTCCTTCCATCCCAACTAAGTTGAGATATAACTTTTGGACACATGGATTAAAAATTGTACTATTAAAAAGTAGGAGAGAAAAATAAAATAGGAAAGATAAAGAGAGAGTAAAGTAGGTGATGGAATAAAGTGAGTGATTAGATATTTTATTTTTTGTCAAAAGGGAAAATGACTCAACTTAGTTGGGATATTTTAAAAAAGAATGCAACTCAACTTAGTTGGGACGGAGAGAATGCTTTATTCTTTTTTTATCACTCTATCTTTTTGTTTTCAACTTTATTTTCTATTTATTTAATTCAATCAAAATATAATTCTTTTAAATTACACGTCAAAAAAAAACACTTCTATTATACAAGGACAAAGGCGAGTACACGAAGCAAGTAAAAGTTGCACTGAATTCAAAATCATGAGTTGGCCGTTGGGGATGAAATGGACCACGTTTAAGGTTGGGCAAGGTGAGTTGTGCAATATCACTAGAAATTACTAGAAAATTACATATGGATAAAGAATGGGAATTTGGATTTTTATCCGGGTCAATTTATAGTTTTTTTTTATAAAAAAAAGAGGATAATCTTAATGAAATATTTCAAATTCTAGAAATTGTTCAGTTACTATGTAATGAATAGTCTGTTTGATATCGTTTTGACGTATAAACATCTTCACCCAATTACATTTATCAATAAATTAAGGATCACGTTGGAGAATGATAAGCCACTTCCAAATCAATTTATCCATTTTAAGAATTAAAAGCATCATTAAAATAGAATTTATAATGAGTTTGGGTTCAAAAATTAGATATCAAATAACAAAATATTTTAAAAATATGATAATGTAAAACCAATTATTACTCACTCATTCTGAAAAGTATAAAAAATTGGTTTGATACGAGTTTTAATGTATTATTGTTAAAATAAAAGAGGAATAAATGGTACTCATATAAGTAGTGTTAGTGGAGTGTGAATTCCATATTATTAATAGTATAAGGATTATACTCCTCCGCAAAATATTGTCTAAGTTTGACTCGGCACGAGTTTTAAAAAATATAAAGAAAGAATTTAGATTCTATATTAATATATTAGTTTTATAATAAAATGTGAGTGTAATGGGTTAGTGAAAAGTGAAACATATTTACAAAAAAGGGAAATAAATCAAAGTGAATAATATTTTGCGGACGGATGCAAATAGTAAAATTGGATATATTGTTTAAATATTATAAATTAAAAAAGTTCATACGGATAAAGTAGTTTTTGAGATGATTAGATAAGATTGTTTGGCATGATTTAAAAATGATACGTCATTCCACAGATCAAGCCCCCCTCAGTTCGGTGCGGATCACCTCCAACACTTAATAAAACATCACCTAATACACCAACAAGAAATTGACATGTGAACATTATTTATAAATTGATAAAAATACTGCCACTCCAGATTCCTTCGCCAAACACCCTTTCTCTCTCTACCTCTCATCCCCACTCAAACTTGCATTTTAGCAATTTAAACCGGACAACATCAAAATCCAGCGTCTTCAATTTCGCCGGCAATGATCTCCCTTGCTGGAATCCAAAGAGCCGACGACCTCCGCCGCGGGAAGCCGATGATGGTGACGAATCTATTCAATTCTCTCTCTACCTCTCATCCCCACTCAAACTTGCATTCTAGCAATTTAAACTGGACAACTTCAAATTCCGGCGTCTTCAATTTCGCCGGCAATGATCTCCGTTGCTGGAATTCAAAGAGTCGACGACCTCCATTGCGGGAAGCCGATGATGGTGACGAATCTGAATTCAAGCAATAAAATTGAATACAAAGAACAGAGGCAGAGAGATTTACAAATTCTATTCAAGATCTCTGCGTAAAACCAAAACTGAAAGTACTGCCACATGCACTCCTGAAGAAGATAATGCAAAAGCTTTGCAAAACAATGTTGAAAATTTTCCGTCTCTTTTCTTTTTACATATTTGTTCTCTTGTGCATTGTATAACCATGAATTTAATCATAAACCATCAATATAGTTTCAGATAGGAAGCAATGCTTGAAAATTAAGAGGGAAAAGAGAGATTTAATGGTGGTTGCCAATTTGTGAGGGAAGGGAGAGATTTACAGTGCAGTAAGGGTGTTTGGCGTGAGTAAATCTGGAGTGGCAGTATTTTTATCAATTTATAAATAATATCCACATGTCAATTTCTTGTTGGTGTATTAGGTAATGTTTTATTAAATGTTGGAGGTGATCCGCACCGCACTCAATTGGCTTTCCAAATACGCCACTTCAATTTTCAACTAACATCAACGATCACATGTTTGTTGATGATGGACTGCTGTCTCATTCATTGCTTTATGTCTCATTCCATGTGATGCCCAATTTCCGTGACATCTTCAGAATTCTGCTCTTTCCGACCTAATTATATTAAGCTATGTTATGACAAATTGGACAATTGTGAATCGAGAAACAAAAGAACGTAAATAGACACAAAATTTACGTGGTTCACCAACGTTGTGTTGGCTACGTCCACGGGCAAAAACGGAGAACAAATTGTATTATGACTGCGGTTTTCAGATACAGATTATGTGCTCTACTCCCATATATATAGGCACACTTTAGACAGACTGGGCCTAAGAAACATAATCCTATCCCAATCAGGAAACCTAATCCTATACAAATTCAAGGCATACTAACAAATCTCCACCTTGACTTGAATTCTCCCTTGCAGACGCATCATCATAACACCAGACGAACAAACTTCTCCATTCTTGCCTCAGATTTTCCCTCCACGGGCAACTAACAGCTCATGACATTAAGCAAGTCCAAACGGGACTGACTTGGTAAACATATCAGCAGGATTATCAGCAGTACCTACTTTCTTCACCTCAATTCTCTTCTCATCTCTTAGAGAATGATACCTCACATCAATATGCTTAGTCCTTTCATGATAAACTTGATCCTTGGCTAAACAAATAGCTCTCTGACTGTCACAGAACACAACAGCTTGATCTTGATGTAAACCAAGATCACCAACTAGCCCTTGCAATAATATTCCCTCTTTAGCAGCTTCTGTCAACGCCATATACTCTGCTTCAGTAGTAGACAAAGTAACTGCAGCCTGCAAAGTTGCTTTCCAACTAACAACAGAACCACTAAGAGTGAAAACATAACCGGTCATAGATCTTCTACTATCGACATTTCCAGCATAGTCAGGATCAGAATAACCAGTCACTAAACAGTGAGTATCACCTCCATAAATGAGACCAACATCAGACGTACCTCTCAAGTAACGAAAAATCCTCTTCACAGCCTGCCAGTGCTCCTTTCCAGGATTTCCCATAAACCTGCTAACAACGCTGACAGCATGCGTTATATCTAGCCTAGTACAGACCATGGCGTAATCAAACTCCCTACCGCATTAGAGTATGGGACTCGAGACATGTACTCCTCCTCAACTTCGGATTTCGGTGCAAGATCAGATTACAAATGAATGTTTGTGGCAGTTGGAGTATCAATAGCCTTAGATGCAGACATGTCAAATCTTGAAAGAATCTTCTCAATGTAGCTCTTCTGTGACAGAGAAAGCTTCTTCTTTTCTCTATCTCTTGAAATCTCCATGCCCAGAATTTTCTTTGCAACACCCAAATCCTTCATATCAAACTCAGCACTAAGCTGAGCTTTCAACTTCTGTACTTCAGACTTCGACTTCGCAGCTATGAGCATATCATCCACATATAGAACAAGATAGACCATAGAACCATCGTCAACAATCATACGGACTCCTGCTGAATCCCAGCTTGATCATGTAACTGTCAAACCTCATATACCACTGCCTTGGAGACTGCTTTAGTCCATACAAGGACTTCTTCAACTTGCACACATAATCCTCCTTACCCGGAACCACAAATCCCTTTGGCTGAGTCATATAGATATCCTCCTCAAGCAATCCGTGTAGGAAGGCCGTCTTCACATCTAGTTGCTCAAGCTCCAAATCATAATGTGCAACTATCGCAAGTAACACTCTGATGGAAGTGTGTCTGACCACTGGTGAGAATATCTCATTATAGTCAACCCCTTCCTTTTGCGTGAACCCTCTTGCAACTAGACGAGCCTTGTATCTAATGCCCTCATCTGGTGTAGTGCCTTCCTTCTTCTTGAAAATCCATTTGCAAGTGACAATCTTTCTCCCCTTAGGCCGTGGAACCAATTCCCAAGTCAGGTTCTTTAAAAGTGATTCTATCTCTTCTTGCATTGCAGTGAGCCACTTGGCACGCTCACTGCCTGAAATAGCTTCCTTATAGGTAGGTGGTTCATCTGCCGAAGGCTCATCTTCGACCTCATTGGCAACCTGCAATGCATATGCCATCATATCCTCAAAACCATACCTCAACGGAGGCTTCACATTTGTCCTCCTAGCTCTGTCAATAGGAATGCTTCTCTGACGAGCTTGTGGATGAACATTCGAACTAGAAGTATCAGCGGCTTCAGCAGTAGTGTGTTGATCTTCTCCACCTTAGAGTTGTGATTCACTCACATCGTGAGTGACTTGCAGCTCCACCTGTTCATCAACACCATCCAAATCCTCTGTAGCAATAGACTTCACAGTAGAGTTAAGCATAGAATTTTCATCAAACACCACTAAAGACACGAGTGTGAGCTAGTGTGCACAAAATAGAATAACAAGTTTCCTAGGTCCAGCAAATCCACTAGATCACAAGGTCTAGGAACTCACCGGTCGTTGGAAAATCTCGGTCGTCGGACACACAGATCACTTCTTCAAAACCCTCAACCACTTATACTAAAACTTAGCACAGGGAAGTAGGGATCGATCCCACAGAGATGGATGCGTAATGAACATGCTCAAGGATTTGGAAATTATTTTTGGGTTGAGGAAATTAAACTAGACTTGGTATTGAAATCTGCTACGCTAACAACTAGATCTAGGCAAAATAGAAAACATGCACGCAAACTAGAACCGAGACAATCGCTAGATCTAAGAAACTATTCTAAATTACCTAGATTTGGGAAATAAACTGACGGTGGGGACCATGGCTGAAAAACCAAGTACGGACAAAAAGCTGAGAAAACAACTAACTAAAGTACTAACTAACAACGACATCATCTTCTTCAAATCAAATTTCACAGAAGAAACAGGTATGAAACGTAATCGGAAAACAGAGCAGACTGGATTTTAACGATTTAATGAAGAACAATTAAGAACTAAACAGATCTACGGCTGCTAGACGAAGCAAAACAGAAAGTAAACAGAAAACTCAAATCCATGCACAACTCGACTTCCCCTGTTCAAATCCAACCTCGGATGCTAAATCCACTCCGGATCCAAGCATCCGACACAAACTCCAGCCAAAAAACATTCCATAACTTAAGATTCAACAAACAACCTCCGATCGACAACAACACCGCAGATCTACAGCCAAATTCCCCAGATCAAGCACCAAAGTGACAAAAACAGAGATCAGCATGCAACTTTGCCGAAATAAAAACTTTTGACAACAGGATCAACGTAGATCAACACGAGATAACACAAATATAACGAAAACTAAGAAATGCATAGATAATCAGTAACATCAACAACCAAATCGACTTCCAAAAGTGAAGTTCGAACGAAATAGAGTGCAAAAGAACCGAAAGTATATAGACTATATCTTCGCCCTCACGCGGACGGTGTTACGACGGACTTCCTCTGAAGATTGGACCCCTTAAAACCTAAACTACCCCAGAACTCCCATTTCCCAAGTGTGTGTGTGTTGTGTGTGAGCTAAGAGCGAAAAGTTGTATATGTTGTGTGTTGCATGCTCCTCTATTTATAGGCGTTGAAGTGGGGCCCAACGAGGTATAGATAGACTTTGTTGCCCTCAGCTATTGACTCCCTTCTTCTAGCCTTCTTTTCCTTAAATTCTGCTCACTTCTCCTTCATTCCTTCGCTAGTCCATTTCCTCCAACATCTCCTGGATCTAGCGATTCTGTCACACACCTGGCTTAAAAACCGTGTTAGACCCAGCAAAATATAGTGCTTTTCACCATATAACCGATGCATGAAATTAGCCTTATCAAACTGCTCACACTTAAACCATACTTGTCCTCAAGTAATAAGACAAGAAAAAGAATAAGGCGAATTTCAAGCAAGGTTATCCCCTGACCGACTCTTTAGACTCTAGACAGACTCCTAGACCTAGACACAACTTGAAACTAAAACACTTAAAGAAAAACACATAAACACATATGCATGAGCTAGCTTCAACCTTTAGGCAACCGTCCCCACAAGATTAAGGTCAATCCAACAGGCTGCACTCCTCCAAATAGGCCATTTCCCTTCCTCTACCTAGCCAATCTGTCAGTTCGTCAAGATAGCCTCTACTTACCCAATTATTGGATTCACTCGATCACTCATTCCTCACCAGGGATGTTAGGATCGATTCTCTCTTAAGTTATTGCCACACCACTGAAGCGTCGGGTTATGAGAGTTTCCTCCTCTTTTCCTAGGTCAGGTTATTATTGTTCCTGCCATTTAAACAACTTCCCCATGGACTTCAACCAGCTTATACCTCCTTCTTTTTTTCATTATTATTAATTTTTTTTTCTCTCTCTTTTTTTTTTCTCTCTCTTTGGACTTCGTCCAGCTTATTCTTCCAATTTCTTCTTCTCTCCTCTGGACTTCGTCCAGCTTATAACACCTTACCCTGGACTTCGTCCAGCTTATACCTTCATAACCCAATTCCCCTATTTTTCTCCTTCATGACTCTTCTCCCTAAGCATTCAGTGGCGGCCCCTTTACATGTGTTAGCTCGAAGTTATTTAAGGCTTATAACTCGCTTTTATAGTAGGGCTTCACAACTAAGTAAGTAAAGGCGTCCTCTATCGTTCTTGCTTCATTCAGATTGACTTGGCTTATTAAAAGAAAAGGCTTCTAAGTTGAAATACCTCCTATTTTCAATTACTTTCACTAAGGAGATCATGCCGTATTATATTCACTGGCTCATGCGACACAAATACTTGCATTGACTCCTCTCCCCCTCCCACTTCACTTAAGCTTGTCCCCAAGCCATCGTCGTGAAGGGGGGAAACAGGGAGATCAATGCAACACACAACAACAGTTTATAAAAATAAAAACTTCTCACACTTAGACCGAACAACGGGCTAAGTGGGAGAAGACACAACAAAACAGAAAATACAAACTTCTCACACTTAGACCAAGCATTGGGCTAAGTGGGAGAAAACATAAACAACAACACTTAACAAATAGACAACAAAAACAAAGATAGATAACTGAAAGCAAAAATTAAAAGTTACTTGGTCATGGGGGGTGATTCACTTCTGGGGCTGGCTCCCTCGAGAGCCAGACTGGGGTGGGATTCCGGGTCGGGTCATCTTCACCTTCTTCTTCGCCGGCTGCTCCGGCTCTTCTTCTTCCTGTTCTGGCTGGTCGGGTACTGGCTTCTTCATCATAGACTTTGGTTTTGTTGGGATTGACACTTGCTTGGGAACGGGTGGGGAGACCATCTGCTGGAGCGATTGAGGTGGTCGCTGGACGGAGGGGCTGCTCTGGACAGGTTGCTTGACTTCACTGCTGGACCTAGGAGTTACCTTCGACTGGGTCAAGGGGAGCGTCTTCTACATCCTCTCGCATGTTTGGATTCAGTTTCCGTTGTGCATCTCGATGAGCCTTTGCACCTTCTTCTAGACGGATGTGGTGCATACAAAGATCAGGGCTGATTCCCACTAAATCTGAGAGAGTTCCCCCTATTGCTTTCTTGTTTCGTTTAATGACTTCCAACAATTCCTTCTTCTGCTCCTTGGTCAAGTCGCTGTTGACTATTACTGGGAATGCCTCATTTTCTTCCAAATAAGCATACTTGAGGCCTGGTGGGAGTGTCTTCAGTTCCTTCTTTGTTTCATTCGTCTCCTGGGGCAAGGGATTCTTTTCTGCAATTTCTGGTAATTCTTTTCTCCCAGGCCCAGGAGAATTCTCCAGACTAGCCACGTGAGCCGATCCCTTAGATTTAGCTGACTCGGGATTTCTGCAAAACTCCATGATGGCCTCTGTGAGTTCCTCATCTGTCAACTCCGTTGTGTTCATTGCTGCACACCACCCTACAACTTCTCTGTCAATTAAGTGGCTCAGCTCCAAGTTGTTAATTTGTTCCTGTATCAATTCCATCTTAAGATATTCTTGGACCAGGGGGTTAATAACATCAATAGCATAAAGATTCTCAACATCTAATGGCCTTTTCATCCCCTCATCTATGCTAAATGTATATTTTTCCCCATTATAATCCAAACAAATTGTTCCATCGAAGACATCGATAATGGTCTTAGCAGTACGCAAAAATGGTCTCCCTAAAAGTACGCCACTAGACTCAGCAGACTCATTATCATTCATCTTGATCACATAAAAATCAGCAGGATATAGAAAATCATGCACTTTGACTATGACATTTTCCAACACACCTTCAGGACAAATGCAAGTTCTATCCGCTAACTGGATTACTACCTTGGTAGCAACCATCCTTACTCCTATCAATTTCTTATAGATCGAAAGCGGTAAAACATTGATAGACGCCCCTAGATCACACATAGCATGCTCGACCTTGATGTCCCCTAGAGAGATAGGTAATTTGAACATACCTGGGTCCGTGCATTTCGAGGGCATCCTTCTCTTTTGTATCACAGCAGACACATTTTCCCCGATCACAATCTTCTCATCTGGTTTAGTCTTCCCTGCAATGAATTCCTTGATGAACTTACTGCAGACATTTTTAGGGCTTGTAAGAATGGCAGGTTGATTTCCAGTTTGCTAAAAATCTCCATGAGATCCTCTGTAGCATCCTTCTTTTTCTTTGCTTCCCCCCGGTATGGAAATGGTTTTGCTCGCTTCATTGCATTTGTGGAACTCCCAGCCTGGGTTTCACCAACTTCCCTACTTCCTTCCTTGTTCACTACCTCAGGTTTTGGATCTAGGAAAAATGGGTCACTTGGTCGAGGCAGAGATCCCCCTAAATCTCCCTTCTGGAGGTCATCCTGAACAAGGACTTCTCTGGGTCTAGGGCTATCCCCTTGAAACACTTGACTTTCTTTCCCTTTACTAGGCTGTATGGGTACCTCCTCATCAATTTCCAGGGTCGGTCCTTCATAGCCTCGCCCGGACCTCAAGGTGATTTGACTAATGTTCGCTCGGTCCGGTGGTTCTGACGATAGTTCCCTTGATTCCCTTAATGGTTGTTGTACTGATTGCTAGACCCTTGATTCCCTTGATGATTCGGTTGGAAATTCTGATAGTTCCCCTGGTTATTTCTCTGGTGAGGTGGCACATAAGAGCTCCCTGGGTTGTTCTGATTCCTATTTCCCCAATTAGTATGGTCTTGATTCCTGTACCCCAGTTGCAATTGCCCCTCTTGACTTTTTCCTGACCAGTTGGACTGCCTCTGCGGAGGGTGTGCATAATTCGTGAGCTGCAGTGGGGGTGGCTGACCTTGATCATGGTCAGTCCATCTAAAATTGGGGTGAGTCCTCCATGGGGCATCCCTCTGTCTTCCCTGGTTCCAACTTCCATCTGGATTCCAGCTCCCCATCGAATTTGCTTGAGCTTGGCATTCCCCTTCACAGGGCTGACTGTAATAAGGCTGAAGTTGCCTCTCTTCTTGACCAGGGGGTTTCTCACTTTCTGCTGGAGCATGAGGGTTGTATTTCTCAATTGCATTCAGCAGTGCTTTCTCCAATTTATCTATCCTGTCTTCCACCTTCTTGTCATCTTGCTCCGTCACTGCATTGGCTGACCCCCTCCTCAATATGCTTCGCGGGTTATCATAGGCCTTCTTCGCCTCAATCAGCCTTCCCAAAGTCTCTCTGGCTTCACTTGCTTTATTCTTGGTAAAATTTCCCCCGCTCGAGGAATTCATCAAGTCCTTTGACTCAGGGTTTGCTCCTTCATAAAACAGATAGTAAGTCTCCGCTTCAATCATCCTATGGTTCGGGCAAGCATCCAACAGTCCCTTGAACCGGGACCAATAAGAACTCAGAGACTCATCATATTCCTGCTTGCACTCCTGAATCTCCTTCTTCAAGGCATTCGTCTTGTTGGAAGGGAAAAAATAATCCAAGAATTCCAGCTTGAAATCTTTCCATGTGTTAATCGAGTCTGGTGGAAGCCTCAGTAGCCAAGTATTAGCCTCCCCTTTGAGGGCAAACGGAACTGCACGTAAACGGTAGTCCTCCTCAGTCGCCTCGTTAGGGCGCTTTTGAATGCTACACAGCTTACTGAACTCGTTCAAGAATTCATAAGGACATTCGTTCCTTCGTCCAGAAAATGTGGGCAAAACTCCGAGCACATTTGTCTTGATATCAATAGACCTCCGACGCGGGTTTGAGACTATAGCATGGGCGGGTTCACCGTCGAGATGCGCGGTGAGTGACCCTATCTCCGGATCGGGATCTACTAAATGAGCCATATTTGGGTCTTCCTCCTCCTCAGTCTCGGAATGCTCTGTTTCTGTTGACGACTTCGGGTCTTCTTCTCCTGACGAATTCCACTCCTTCTCACTTTCTGATTCGAACGGAAATGGGTCCACTGTCCTCAAACCTGATCTGGTGGTGATAGTGGACGTAGACTCCTTGACTTGCCACTTGTATCGGCCGCTCCCTGACCCAGATGAACTAGCCCAACTTCCAGAATGGAAGCCCGTGTTCATAAACTGTCAAGGAGAACAAAATAACAGAAATTAAATTATTTACACCAAATCCTCAAACGCAATAACAATAAACGCCATCCTTCCCCGGCAACGGCGCCATTTGAAGACACGAGTGTGAGCTAGTGTGCACAGAAAAGAATAACAAGTTTCCTAGGTCCAGCAAATCCACTAGATCACAAGGTCTAGGAACTCACTGGTCGTTGGAAAATCTCGGTCGTCGGACACACAGATCACTTCTTCAAAACCCTCAACCACTTATACTAAAACTTAGCACAGGGAAGTAGGGATCGATCCCACAGAGATGGATGCGTAATGAACATGCTCAAGGATTTGGAAATTATTTTTGGGTTGGCTGCTGCCACGCATTTTTGGGTTGAGGAAATTAAACTAGACTTGGTATTGAAATCTGCTACGCTAACAGCTAGATCTAGGCAAAACAGAAAACATGCACGCAAACTAGAACCGAGACAATCGCTAGATCTAAGAAACTATTCTAAATTACCTAGATCTGGGAAATAAACTGACGGTGGGGACCATGACTGAAAAAGCAAGTACGGACGAAAAGCTGAGAAAACAACTAACTAAAGTACTAACTAACAGCGACATCATCTTCTTCAAATCAAATTTCACAAAAACTCAGAAGAAACAGGTATGAAACGTAATCGGAAAACAGAGCAGACTGGATTTTAACGATTTAATGAAGAACAATTAAGAACTAAACAGATCTACGGCTGCTAGACGAAGCAAAACAGAAAGTAAACAGAAAACTCAAAATCCATGCACAACTCGACTTCCCCTGTTCAAATCCAACCTCGGATGCTAAATCCACTCCGGATCCAAGCATCCGACACAAACTCCAGCCAAAAAACATTCCATAACTTCAGATTCAACAAACAACCTCCGATCAACAACAACACCGCAGATCTACAGCCAAATTCCCCAGATCAAGCACCAAAGTGACAAAAACAGAGATCAACATGCAACTTTGCCGAAATAAAAACTTTTAACAACAGGATCAACGTAGATCAACACGAGATAACACAAATATAACGAAAACTAAGAAATGCATAGATAATCAGTAACATCAACAACCAAATCGACTTCCAAAAGTGAAGTTCGAACGAAATAGAGTGCAAAAGAACCGAAAGTAAATAGATTGTATCTTCGCCCTCACGCGGACGGTGTTACGACGGACTTCCTCTGAAGATTGGACCCCTTAAAACCTAAACTACCCCAGAACTCCCATTTCCCAAGTGTGTGTGAGCTAAGAGCGAAAAGTTGTATATGTTGTGTGTTGCATGCTCCTCTATTTATAGGCGTTGAAGTGGGGCCCAGCGAGGTATAGATAGACTTTGTTGCCCTCAGCTATTGACTCCCTTCTTCTAGCCTTCTTTTCCTTAAATTCTGCTCACTTCTCCTTCATTCCTTCGCTAGTCCGTTTCCTCCATCATTTCCTGGATCTAGCGATTCTGTCACACACCTGGCTTAAAAATCGTGTTAGACCCAACAAAATATAGTGCTTTTCACCATATAACCGATGCATGAAATTAGCCAGACTGAGTGAGAGAAAACATAAACAACAACACTTAACAAATAGACAACAAAACAAAGATAGATAACTGAAAGCAAAAATTAAAAGTTACTTGGTCATGGGGGGTGATTCTTCTTCATCATAGACTTTGGTTTTGTTGGGATTGACACTTGCTTGGGAACGGGTGGGGAGACCATCTGCTGGGGCTGCTCTGGACAGGTTGCTTGACTTCACTGCTGGACCAGGAGTTACCTTCGACTGGGTTAAGGGGAGCGTCTTCTGCAACCATTTCATCATCTTCATTACCTCATACCTCATACGGTGTCTTGCAGTCAATGCCAGTGTGAGGTCCACGGTTGATCAGATAACAAGCCGTGTTTACTGCCTCTGCCCAAAACTTCCTAGTCAAACCGGCTTGGAAGAGCATGCATCTTGCTCTCTCCAACAACGTCTGATTCATGCGTTCTGCCACACCATTCTGCTGTGGTGTATGTCTAACGGTGTGATGGCGAACGATCCCTTCACTCCTACAGAACTCATCAACTCAGACGAACAAAATTCCAGACCGTTATCCTTTCTCAATCGCTTGATCTTCTTCCCAGTCTGGTTTTCAATTAGAGTCTTCCACTCTTTGAACTTCTTGAATGCCTCACCTTTATGTTTCATCATAAACACCCAAGTCATTCTTTAGTAGTAATCAATCATCGACACAAAATACTTGTGTCCTCCAATAGACTCAACACGTGAGGGACCCCAACAATCCATATGAATGTAGTTAAGTGTCCCCTTCGTTCGATGAACACCTTTCTTTGGAAACTTGCTGCGATGAAACTTTCCCAACACACAGTGTTCGCAGAAATCAAGTTTCTGCACCTTATGGCCCAAAAGAAAATCACGATTCGACATGATTCTCATGCCACGTTCTCCCATATGAACGAGCCTCATATGCCATAGCTTGGTCATATCCTTGGTTGCAACCTCGGATGATGCAATATCAGCAGAATTTTCTACGATGGAACCTCTCAGAACATACAAGGTACCCTATTTCAAAGCTGTCAGAACCAACTTCGAACCTTTCAAATACGCATTACTCCACCTTCACCTTTGAAACTGAACCCCTTACTATCAAATGTACCCAGGGATATCAGATTCTTCGTCATCTGTGGAACATGCCTAACATCGTTCAAGGTGCAGAAGACCCCATCATGAGTCCTAATCTTGATTGAGCCGATGCCAACCACCTTGCAGACAGCACTGTTGGCCATGGTAACATTGCCTCCATCTATCTGCTCATAAGTGTTGAAATACTCCCTGTGAGGACAGAGATGATATGACGCTCCAGAATTCAAAATCCACACATCATTACAGTGTGGCTGTTCATCCGCAACCAAGGCCAATTCTTTTCCGAATTTGTGTCATCAGCTTCTGCCACAGTCGCAGAACCGTTAGCATCTTCCTTCTTGCCAAAATTCTTCTTTATCCTTGGACAATCAGCCTTCCAATGCCCTGGTTCTTTACAATATCTGCAGATGTCATCTGGCTTAGGGCCTTTAGGACCTTTTGAACCTTTTGAGTTCTGCTTCTTCTATCCGAATTTCTTCTGTCCTTTACCCGTAACAGATAATCCCGATGGCAGATCTTCTGTGGCTGAACTCGTTGCCTGTTGACGATCCTCTCTGATGTGGAGAGCAGATCGAACATCCTCCAACGAAAGAGTTTCCTTGCCAGTCATAAAAGACTCAACAAAATTTTCGTAAGATTCAGGCAGAGACACAAGCAAAATTAAAGCAGCATCCTCGTCTTCTACTTTAACTTCAACATTACGCAAATCTAGCAAAATTTTATTCAAATTTTCCAGATGATCCCGAAATGGCGTACCTTCCTGCATGCGTAACCGAAACAAACGTTGCTTTAAGAGCAACTTGTTGGTCAGAGACTTCGTCATGTATAGACTCTCCAACTTCGCCCAAAGAGCAGCAGCCGTCTCCTGATCCGCAACTTCGATGATAACATCGTCAGACAGGCTCAATATGATGGTCGAGTGGACCTTTTCGTCTAGGATTGTCCACTCCTTATCATCCTCCGTAGCCTTCTTTATTTTGAGCGGCTCCCACAAACCCTGCTGCTTCAGCAGAGATCGTATCTTGATCTGCCATAAACCAAAACTATTTGTCCCGGTGAATTTGTCAACCTTCACGTTCAGAGCAGACATCTCGATTTACCGGACAAAACCCTCGCAGCGGAATTCAAAACCCTAGTTCGAAAACCAAGGCTCTAGATACCAGTTTGTTATGACAAATAGGGCAATTGTGAATCGAGAAACAAAAGAACGTAAATAGACACAGAATTTACGTGGTTCACCAACGTTGTGTTGGCTACGTCCACGGGTAAAAACGAAAAACAAATTGTATTATGACTGCGGTTTTCAGATACAGATTATGTGCTCTACTCCTATATATATAGGCACACATTAGACGGACTAGGCCTAGGAAACATCATCCTATCCCAATTAGGAAACATAATCCTATACAAATTCAAGGCATACTAACAAGCTAAAATTTTTGGATAAGAAAATAAAGAAATTATGTTAAAAATTGAGAGAAATGAAAAAAATAAGAAAGATACGAGAAAAGAAGATATACCTGATTTATGGAGAAGGAAGCACTTGTTTGTTGAAGAAGATGAACCACATACGTTATGCGAAGAAGACTGCTTCTTTGATGTTTTTATTTGTAGGTGTCAAATGGGCTTTGGGCTTATAATTTTAGTAAATAAAAGTAAAGCTATGTGAATTAATTTGATTGGAAGTTCGCATATTTATTTTGAAGATTAGAGATTTGAGATTGGTGTAATTTAAACTTTTTAAGTTGGTACATATTTCTAATTATTTGAAATACATTTTACAATAATTCTTGGATAAATTATAGTGGTATTAATTATTTGATATACGATTAAATATGACATGATTTAATACTATAAGTAAATAAATTACTGATATATATTGTGGGGTTAATGTATAATTTTGAAAAATACGTAGGTAAGATTGAAAAAGTTAAAAACTAGGTAATATGAAATATTTTTTTGGATTTGGATTTTGTATAAATGGTTGAAGTAAAATTACTACTCTCTCTGTTTCATAATAGTAGAGTCACTTTGTCATTTTGGTACGTTCCACGGCAGTGGAGTTCATTTCCATTTTTAGTAAAAGTCAACATATTTTTTCTGACTTACTTTATTCTTTCTTCGTCTCTCTACCTTCTTCATTTCCTACTTTACCTTTTCCTTTAATTAACTCACTTAACACAATTTTTCTTAAATCACGTGCCGAAATAGTAGACAAATATTAGTAAAAGATACTGCAACCGTCCCTTAATTGTCACACTTTGACCCGACACAGGTTTTAAGAAATGTAATGGAAAGTGAGTTGAAAAAGTTAGTGGATTGTGAGTCCTACTTTTATATATTAGTTTTATAATAAAATGTGAGTAGGAATGAGTTAGTAGAATATGAGGTCCACTACCAAAAATGGTAAAAATGACATGGGACAAACTTTGGGAGACGGACGAAAATAGAAAAATAAGACAAACTTTCAGGGACAGAGGTAGTATTGTATTTGATCACTATGAATTATTATATAGGGTCTCACATTTTACTAACTCATTTTACTCACATTTCATTTATAACTAATATATACAAGTGAGACTCATATTCAACTAACTTTCTTCACCCACTTTTCTTAACATTTTTTAAAATCTATGCCGCCACGAAATAAGACTCCTAATGATAGACGAATAGAGTAATAGATTTCAGAATATAAATTTCATGAGCAACCATAGCAATGTCCTGGTACTAAATTTACCTCTCACTCATATTGAATTGTTTGTAAAACTTTTCAGAATATGTATAACAAATTGCTCAGATATTAGTATTTCTTGATGTAATTGATTATATATAATCTGCTTTTGTTCCAATTTGTCATACTTATTTTGTCTCGTTATTTCTCTTGGAAACTAGGATTTAGAGTTATTATTACTTATTCTCTTTGTCCTATTAGAAATAAAATATTTACTTTTCGGTACATAATTTTATGTAGTGTTAAGTTTTGTAAGTTAAAAATGAGAGAATAAAGTAAGAGAGATGAAAAAGTAGAGATGATATTATTTCTATTTTAGGTAACGTTTCATTTTTAATGGAAAAAACGGAGTAACATTTCGCAACTTTTTTTTATAATAATTATCAACATTTGGCTTCAAATTTGAGTTTGGATTTGTATGTACCTTTTTATTTCTTCAATGAAAGAGAAAAATATCACAAAGGAAATTTCTCCCACTGACCATTCTTCGCTAGTACTTTTGACAACCAAGATCCACTACAATTTCGTTGGTAATTTATTGCAAGCGATATTTTTCCGTTACTAATTTGTTAGTAATTTATCACAGCAACATTTTTTCTGTTGTTATTTACTCGTAGACCATTCGTCGTTGCTAGTCTATTAGTAATTTATTGAATGACATTTATTCGTTGCTACTTACCAGTGAAAACTAGGGCGTTGTAATTTCGTTGGTAAATCATTGCTAGCGGCATTTTTTCGTTGTTAATTAATCGCAAACCATTCATCGTTGCTAATCTGTTGGAATTTATTATCAACGATATTTGTCTGTTTCTACTTTCCAGTGAATATTAGTCCGCTATAATTTCGTTAGTAATTTAATACTAACGACAATGGTTTGTTGCTACTTACTAGTAAGTATAATCCACTTCAATATTGTTGGTAATTATCACTAGAGACAACTGTTCGTTGCTACTCACCAGTGACCATCAATTCGTTGCTATATACACTACTAATTATGTTGTGTGATCGAAGAATCAAAATCCATCATAAATTTGCTGCTAATTCCGCTTGTAAAATTACTAATGGATATTTTGCCACCAATCCACTACTAACAGCAACATATTATATCTGCTACTAATTTTTGCTAGTAAACTGTGAGTTTTTTGTAGTGGATAAAGAAAGAGAGTAGGTGAAGGAATAAAAGAAAAGTGATCTAGTGTTTTATTTTTATCAAAAAAAAAAGAAATGACTCAACTTAGTTGGGACATCCCAAGAATGACTACAACGCAACTTAGTTGGAACGGAAGAAGTACTGCGTAAAAAAAATAAGATTTCTAATAGATGTCTCTTGATCCATATAATTTTTTTTTTGACTTTATTAAAAAGGTGTATAAAAAAAATTAGTGAAACATGCGTTCTATGTGCCACCAACCCGGTGACGGTAGGCGATCGCTGCCGTCAATTGCTTTAAAACGGCGGCGGCGGCAAGCTAGGAAAATGATTGCCGGAAGAGAGGCAGTCTAATAGGTCACCGCCGTCGCAGAGATCGGTGACGAGGTGGATGTGGTCGAATTTCTCATACACGTCGTGGAGGCGGAAAATGTTAGGGTAGGTGATGCGCTCGGATTTTGCACTATTTTAAGGCCATTATCTGGTCTGGTTTGAATGTCAAAGTTGCATTACATGTCCATTATTTGCATGTTTTATTCATTTTGGTATTTTAACGTGTTTTGTGATAAATGTGCAAAATAGAACTGAAAAAGGGCATAAAAACGCCAAATCTGTAAGCTGGAACTGAAGCACAACCCAGCGGCCCGCTGGACCCATGCCAGCGGTCGCTGAAACGAGCCCAAAGAGTTCTGGAGCTGTCCAGGCAGCGGCTCGCTGAGCTCGGTCGCGCACAACAACCTCTGTTAAAACTCATTTTTCCGGCGATTTTATAGTCCGATCAGGCGTGCTACATACCATTCTCTTCGTCTTTGACAGAGCTTCGCGTTGGTACCTTGATCATCTCAATCAAAGTTCTGTGGAGAAAGTTATTGCATTCTACCAAAGTTGCACAAAGTTGTCAAGTGCGGAATTTAGGCGGAAATTCAAGGAAGGAAAAAAGACATTACGTTGTGAAGCCAAATCTTTTCCTTAACGTATGGGGCACGAAAATTCAATATTACTCTTACTTGGAGGAAACTTTTTACCAAGTTTAAATCATTTTCCAGCCTATAAATACCCCATAACCTAATTCATAATATTAACCATTCCTGACACCAATTCATAGCCCCCTTTGGGGAGCTTCCAAGGCTCCTCCCTCTCTATTCCATATTTTAATTTTTTCATCATTCTTGGAGATTGAAGCAAGGCAAGAGGAGCATGAAGACTTCAAGAATCAACCTCAGGTTTTGTTTGTTTGTTTCACGTCTCGTACTTTAATTATTATATTAGTTCATCTGTCTATGGATTACTAAACAATATAATTTTGAGGTTTGATAGTAATAGACTTTTATGTAGTTCTTTTTATGTTTAATTTTCAGAGCTCGTAGCACTTGATTTTTCTTGAGCTTTTGTTCGACTAATTGGCTGTTACCTTGATTATTGTCAATCTTTGGTCAATGATAGCTTTGATTGGTTTATCTTTATGTGTTCATTCAATAATTGTGACATGTGATGCATGATAGGGAGAAATCGTGGTAAAACTTAAGTCGGATGAATTTAGAACTAATTAGAATAACTAAAGAATTGGTGAAATCTTTATCCTTGAAATTCCTCTAATTGTCTGATTCTATCTTCGTTACTTGTATTATTTTACTTTATTTATTTGTCTCTAGTTTTATAAATTTTAAACCCAAATCTCTGTTTCTCTAGATAGTATTTAACACTTAGTACATGATAGCCAGTTGCAATTCTATTCCCTGAGTTTGATATCCCAGTACTAACCTTTAGTTATACTATTTCTGCCTTGTATACTTGCAAGTAGTTGTAGTGCTAAAAAATAGTGCATCAGTAGGCGGAGAGGAGGTGGAGGATCTTAGGCTCGGCAGTGTCATTGGAGAGTGAGTGCTTGTAGATGGATTTGTTTGCGAATGAAGCGTGGGAGGCTGTGGAGGAACAGCGGTAGACAATGCTGAATCAGCCGCGCTAGAGGTCTTGGCAGAGTTGGTAGTTTTGTTTGAGGCTCTCGCACATGATAGTCTTGTGTTCACCTGTAATTGTAGATTTTATGGTGCTTTGAGCTTAATTATTTATACAGAGAGAGTTTTTTCACTTTTTGAAAAGGAATATTCCATTAGGTGAGAAAAAGTGAGGGCTTATCTTATTTTTATACTTCGTTCGTCATACAAGAGTATGTACTTTTGGTTGGGTACGAGTTTTAATGCATAATTGGTAAAGTAAGAGAGATGTAGAAATAAAAAGTAATTAAAGTATGGTTAGCGAATAATGAGTCTCACTTCATCAGAGAGAAAGAGTTTCCAAAACTAAAAAATGCATATTCTTGTAGGAAGGAATAAGAAGGAAAGAGTGCATACTCTTGCAGGACGGAGTAGTAACAATCATCTGTCCCAAATAACATAAATAATTTCTTTGTTTTCTAACACATGATTTCTTTGTTTATTTAATTTATGGGTTAAGTACAGAAAAAGTAAAGTACGTGAGAATAAAATAGATACTCCTTTCGTCCCAGGTTACTTGAGTCGTTTTTTTCCGACACCGGATTTAAGAAAGTTGTGTTTAGTGAGTTAAATAAAGTAAAGTAAAATAGAGGAGATAATAGAGTAAGAGAGAAAAAATAGATCAAAATAAAAGAAAGAATAAAGTATGTGTAATTAGATGTTTTGTTTTTAGCCACAAAGAAAAATGACTCAAGCAACTTGGAACAACCTAAAGTGAAATACGACTCAAGTAACTTAGGACATAGAGAATATGTTAAAAATGTGTTACTTTAAATGAGATATCCTATAACGGAAAACTGTCACGCCCGTATTTTCTAAGGATAGAAAACACGGTGAATCGTGACTAGGGGAGGATAAAAGAAGCGGAAAAAAAAGGGAAAAACAACAAAACTCGACCCATAGCTCAAAATAAATGGAATAGCTCGAATAAAATCAGAGTATTATCTCAACAATCAACAACTCCAAATGAAACTATCTTGACAATACACGAACTCAAAAGAAACATCATTCAGCGGAAGCATTCGAGAGAAGAATAATATTATGTATGAAGACATAATATATTCGGAACATTTAAAAGCAAACACAAATCTTCACTAGCTCTGCTCAACACCCACCACGCTCGTCACAGCTAAACCCTCAACCTGCACATTTTTAAAAACAAATGCAGGGCTGAGTACTTGATGCACTCAGTGTACTCATGCCGAAAATATTTTATAAAAAGTATTTATCATGCCACCATTGAGTGACCTTGGGTTTTAACTTTAAAAAAAATACCCAAGACACTAAAATCATTTCCATCGTAAAAGTCGGTTGATCAACCATTTTCCCATAGATGTCTACCATATCTGATCCATTGATGACAAGGAATGTGGCCACATTCCAAGTCACTAGACCGGCCGACCCAAAAGACGGCTCACGATCCCCATTGGTGTACACTAGCCTGAGTAGGGACTCACTCCCTAGTCAGACCCGAATTCGATTATCCATAGATGGCAAAAGCCACAGCAGATAGGTTCCATAGATAAAACAAAACACGGCATGACAAATATTCATATCATTTTCACATAAAAATATACTTAGGGCATTGCCCTTATTTAAAAAGAAAGCCCACCTCGTTCTCTTAAATCCTTCACTTGTCAATCCTTTCCGTTCTTAAATAGCATGCAAAAATTGCCCCTTCGATCTTAGTTAGAAGATTCTGATCTCTTCTCAAAAAATAAATGCTCTTCTTCCCCAAAAAGAAACATCTCTCTCTCTCTCTCGACTGTGTGCAACGACTTCCATCTCTCCCTCTTACTCTCTTCTTCTCTCTCTCAGCAATCTGATCGTCGCAATGCACTCTCCACATCGCCGCTGATGGCGCCGCCGGTCACCGCTGCTGCCCGATCTGCCTTCATCACCGAGCAGTCGCAATCTGCCCTTCGCCACCGCGGTGGTCACCACGGAAACCATCGCCTCTCTGCCGCTGATGCCTCTGCCCGCTCGTCGTTCAGCAGCTTCGCCGTTGCCCCTCCTTCGATCAACACCCATCAGCCTTGTCACCAAGAGACAAGCTCGCTGTCCCAACTCCTCTCCTCCGTCGGTCAGATTGCAGCATCGTTGGTTGCTGTCACAGTTTTACGCCATCGTTGCCTCATGTAATTCTCCGTCTTCACAGATGCTGTCCGTCATGAGCTGCCACCACAGCCGCTGCTGCTCGCTGATTCGCCCACCGTTGTTGGATCGTTGCCGCCCCGCTGAGATCGCCGCTGCTGATCGGACGTTGCTGCTCCGCCGGGGCAGCCTGTCGCCACTTCTGTCCAATCGTTTCTTCGGTTCACCAGGCAGCTCTGATTTACCCTGTGTGGTCCCGATCAGCCCCGCTGCATCGGGGTTGTTTCCATCGTAGTTCTCGCTGCTGCTAATGTGAACCGATCTGGAGTTGATGATTTTGCTAGTAGGCTACGGCTCTCTATCTCTCTGTTTTCTCTTTGGATTTTTAAAATTGATTGAATGACAAGAGACGTGGAGAAGAGATGATTTATATAGATAGTCTGGTTCCTATTTTATTGGTAGTGCAGATCATGGCCAAGATTTTCCGTAACCGATAATTTAGAGCGTGGTTTTCATCATATTTGTGTGATTGGGCTTTTCCAATAAACTGGGATCAAGAAAAACGAAAAATAAGAAGTCTTGGGCTTTGAACAAGTAGTTTCCTCAAGTAAAAGAATTGGGCTAGCAAAAGAATAATTGTTTAAGCCCAAATTGTAAAATCATTCTCTCCGCAAAAGAAACAAAGGCAAAAAAAATATATATATATTCAGATGCACAAACGATCCCTTCAAGAATTAATAAAAAGGTAGCAAAAAGTCGGGGTGTTACAAAAACACATCACTTTAAATTGATGGGATATTCTAAAAAGGAAAACATATCACTTTAAATTAAGTGGAAATGTATTTGAGATTCTTTATGCCCTTCCATTATTTTTTATATTTTAGGTTTCTTGTGTTTTGGTTTAATTTAAATTTTATATTTCTTTATAATTCGTAAACCATAATAAGGGTACCCGACCCAAAAAAACTGGGTACCCCAAAACCAAGTGATCTTACCTTAAAAGTATCACAAACATGAGAGTGAACCAACTCTTGCAACTCATACGTTCTCTGCGGAGGATGACGCTTAGATGGAACTCTTCTCTGTTTCGTGCAACACAATGAGCTCAATTCTTCAATATAGTACTCTTCAAATCCGAACATAGGTTCTTTTTAGCTAGACAATTAAGGCCCTTCTCACTGATGTGACTAACTCTTCTGTGCCATAGCTCAGTTGATCTATCACTCTCTGTCACATTTAAATGGTTCTTGAAGTTGAAGGTTTCATCAAGTACAAATTCGCATTCTTAGTTCCTCGAGCCACAACTAAAGAACTTTTAGCCAATTTTCACTAGCTTTCATTGAATGTATTATAGAATCCCTCATCATTTAGATTTCTTGCAAAAATCAAATTCAAACAAATATGCGGTGCATGCCTGACAGATTCTAAGTGTAAACTTTGTTCCATTATTAGTAACTAAGCAAACATTTCTTGTGCCAACAACCTTCACAAAACTATCATTGCCCATCTTTAACACTCTAATATCACTCGAAGTATAAGATGTGAATAACTCCTTCTTTGACGTGACATGAGGTGAAGCATTGATACCAATCACCCAACTCGTCTCGTTGGATGCTAGGTTGATTACATTTTCACCATAAACAATTAGCAAATCATCATTAGAAGTGGTAGTAGCAACACTATCAGATTTTTCTTCTTCCTTTCTTTCATATTTATCTCGGCCAACTTTGTCCTCTTTCTTCCACTAGAAGCATTTTTTCTTAATATGGCCAGGCCTACCAAAATGATAACATTCAATATTCTTGTATCTTGATTTGCGTCGACTTTTATCTTTGCCCTTTTTGCCTTTATTTTTGCTTCTCTATCTTCGGTAACCAATACCTTTAACTGCGATGAAGAACCCTGCGACAATCTTCTCACCTCTTCATTTAGCACACCATTCTTGGTGATTTCGAAAGTCACAATACCACTAGGAGCTTAATTAATAAGTGAAATTCTTAAGGTCTCCCAAGAACCTAGTAGAGTAGCAAGTAACCAAAGCCCTATGAAAGCGCAGGTTTCTGCAGGTTCGTGTGTTCAACTAGTCAGGAGGAAAGCTTAACTTAGTTGTGTCGTTGGCACGAAACCTAAAATCTATTATCAAAACATCAACCCGCTTCTACTAGCTAGTATAGTGGTGTAAATGGTCGAATCCCGCAGAGATGGATGTATGCATAATACGATTGTGACGACATTCTGGAAGGTTTGGTTTGCTACCATGCTTTGGGTTGATTTTAATCTAGACGTGAAAATGAAGAGAGACCTATACTATCCTATTCTGACCAGTAAGCTACTATCATATCGGAACATGGTTGTGTACGTAAACATGAGTACTGGACTGTTGTGGAGCATTTGAAAAGTGAGGAATTACTATAAATGGACAGACAAAAGTAACAGAGAATATCAAACTGCACTGACCAACTAACTACCAGATATGCAGAAAAAGTAAAAGGTGGCTAAAAGCATAAAGTCGTCCCAAAATTAGATGGTGAAATTGCCTTCTTCACCAAGTAATACAAAGTGCAGAGAAAATGAAGACACCATTAACAAAGCTTGAGTTAAAATTACTAATATTCAGATCAGGAATTAAATCCAAAATCGAGACGACTAAACATGCAAATCCTAAATTTACGCACTACCTAGCATGCAAGGTGACAGAAACTAAGCAACAACGAATCCTATACATTTTCATGGAGTTTAAACGATCAGAAATACTCTCACAAAAATTAGATCTAGCCTACGATACAAATCAAAGCATACAATTAACGAAATCAATGTGAAATTATTAGATCTAACTAACTAGGCAGCAAGTAATAAAACCATAACTGAAATTCAAGAGGAAACAAGTAGCAAATTCAATTTAAAACGAGATTCAAAGCATACGATCTTGAAACAAGAAACTAGTTACGATCCATGTCGAATGAATCACAGTGATGTTGTTCCCTTAATGAAGTTAAGAAAGGGATGTCATTCCCTTGGTTCAACTCATCCTCCAATTCTCCCTCCGTCACCTCATCTCTAATCCTCAAAGACCCCGACACCCTCCATTCCACCGCCAAGCAATTTACCTATAGTTAGAGGGCTTATTTTGAATAGATTTCACGAATGGTAATTTGGTCAATTTTTATATTTTGTGAGTTAAATAATACTAAAAAAGAAGAGAAAAAAATATAAAGCTAAAAGTTCTTATTCCGAAAATCCCGCATGCCTCGATCCCATATTCTGCGAATTTAATCCCAAATTTAGAAAGGTCATTGAATTTAATCTCAAACAGCAAATTGAGATCCATATTCTGAAAGTGTCTATATCCTACAACTAATAAAACACAACCAACGGGTCGCAGCGCAGTTGACAGCGCGGAGCTTCGGTGACCTTAAGGGCACAGGTTCAAATCTCGCCACCCATTGGAAGACATTCGGCCATAATCCGCAAACTCGATCGAGCAAGATTAGTCGGATTCCACCAAAAGCGTGTTTGGTACAACAAAAAAAAAACACAACAAATATGATTATTGCATCCGTCCCAACTGAGACTACACACTTTCCCTTTTAGTTTGTCCCAACTAAGATGACACATTTTTAATTTTCGTAACATTCTCTTTCTAACTAATACACTCAACCACTTTTTTTATATCTCTCATTAAATATTCAAATCACTTTCTTTCTTCATTTAATACTTACACTCACCTCTTTCACTTTGCATTCAACCACATTAACCAACAACTCATAAAATCCCTTGTCGACTAAGAAATATGTCCTCTTAGTCGGGATAGAGGGAGTACATAGGAGTATTAAATACAAACAAAACCATATGTTTACGAAGAAGCAGGTATAGAAATATTAGCTTCGGCTTCAGATATGACCAAATTATTTTGTATCCAAGCAAATGAATGTTACTTAAACAAGTGAAACTCTAATAAATACTATTCAAAATTACAACAATACATCTATACATATACATACCGAATACAAGTGAATGTCCCTCTATTACAAGTTCAAGAACTTGATAATTGAAATCAGTTGAATGTTGATCTATCTAAGAGTTCTTGTGCTACAACCTCCCACCCTCTACACTTGCACTGCAGATTTTCTCACTAAGAATGAATCAACAAGTGCAGATTTCAATTCATCTGGACCAAATAGATAATCCTTTCCCCCAAAAGTTTCGATAAGTATGTGATATGTTGCACGAAAAACAAACGATGTCGGAGCAGGATACATCTATATATTCGCTCCCAAATTATGCCCTACAATATGAATATGATGATAAAAAAAAGAAAAGTAACAATGTTAGAGAGATTTGATTAAATATATCAATTTGGAATATTAATTGAACTTGTGTATAAAATATGTACACTTAAATTTTTTTATACTAAATTGAAACAATGATGAAAATTTTGTAGATATAAATACCCTGACTATTTATACAAATGGACTTTAAAAGTCGCACAAAATATTTTCATTCAATTATCAAAATAAAAAATGTAGTATATTAGAAGTAATTTATTATAAGATGAGAGGCTATTAAAGTTGAGGTGTACTAATATGCTAACTAAATATTAATTAACAACATACTTCTATTAATAGCCTTTAGATATGAGAAAATTGCCACGTCGCATGCCGATTTAAATAAAAAAGTACAATTAAAAATCGCATAAGGGTATTGTTGGTATGCATATTTTACACAGTTTTCTCCAAACCGCAAGGCACTTATCTTTCCATGATATTTGATTCAATTTTATATTATTCTTGATAATATGTTACACAGTTTTCTCCAAACCGCAAGGCACTTAATTTCCTAATATTTGATGCAATTCGATATCAATTAAGGTTGAACTTGCTTACGTTGTTTACAAAATAGAAACCATCGATCAATGGAGATTGATGTTCCCAGCTGTCATGGAGATGAGTTAAATCGCCGAGGGTGAGAAATTTTTCAATCGTTAATTTTTGTTACTCCATGATTTTTGTTTTGTTTTACATTGTAATTTGACTTAACTTTGAAGACGAAATTTTGTAGCCATAATCTTTTAATTAAACCCATGAATCGTGAAGTTGTGAATCGATGTTCTATTAAAGCAATGTGATTATCGTATTGTTTATTTCCTTTTATTTCAGCGTTCATAAGTTGTGGTTCGTAATACCGTTTATCAATCCTAGTTTGCTTGGTTTTGTATTCGTTATCGCATTTTAATGAACTTTGAATTGCATTGTTACTTTTTGTTTTAGTGTTCATAAGTTATGGTTCGTGATACCGTTCATCAATCCCAGATTGCTTGTTTGTGTAATAGGTATTGCATTTTCAATGAATCTGGAATTGCATTGTTTATTTTTATTTCTTAGTTCATACGTTGTGGTTCATGATATAGTTAATCAATCTCGGATTGTGTTGTTGTGTATTCATTATTGATTTTCTATGAACCTGAAATTGCATATCTTTGTCTCTGGTTCCGATTCAACGATCTATATTAGTTATATAGATGGTACGGTGTCTTACATATTGCATTCATATGAACCTGTAATTGTATCCATGTGTTCCCGAATTAATAATCCTCGACATTATTTTTTACCTGATGTGTTTTACTTCAGTATAAAGCATTCATGTTTATTTTAAAATGCAATATTTGTGACCTTCAAATGCTAATTTTATTTATTTCACATGCGACCAAGTGAGTTGTGTACCGGAATGCCCTGACAATCTTAGATGAGGGGGTTGCTTTTTATGATGGTTATGCTCGCATTGATGGATTGCTAGGAATTGTGGTCGAGAAAAGGGAAAACATAGTCTCTAGTTAGCTACTAACATAATCTAAAAAGCATACTCATATGAATTGAAGTACCTAAAATTAGAAATGACAGGTTTTCGATTAACATGGTAGAAGTATGCCTGGGATAACCAAAATCAATCCTTCCATATTTTCTAATGCCAAAAAATAATAAAATACAGTTTATTCTTCTAATACAACACATTTCCATACTTCGAGACCATCTTATCCACCTCAATAGGTCCTTCATTAGCCCCTCCTCAAAGTGCATGGAGGTTATACTCATCATGGTATCAACGACCGTGTTATCGCTGTAGTAAACTATTGTGAACCGAACTTCGCACATAGTAGTTGGAACGCCTTTGAGATCTTACTTGTAAGATCACAATTACAATCTGCAAGTTTGGTCCCTATATAGGTTTCCATGTACCTCATTCTAAACAATATACAGTCGGCGCTATTGTTTTTAGTTCGCCACTTCATGGGAACCACCTTAGTTTTCGCTTTGGCCAACATGTGTCCATAGGTGGCACACTGGCTGCTCAAGTATGTTTACAAAATACCTCTCGTCTTCATAATGGATATCATGTTCCTCTTCCGGCTCAGTCGTGGCCTTTATTTTCACCCCATAATACAACTACAACAGAAACATAAAACAAATGCAATATACAATGCATTAGTATGCAATAGATGATCATAAAACATGCGACGTTTTTTCAAAGAAAATAAAAGTGAAATAATCACGAATGGTCTAGTATGCAGTCAGTTAGTAAAAGAAGTGCATAATCTGATGGATATTATAAAAAAGCAACTATTGTTCAATAAATGTTTATTGGAAATAATAATCCTGAAATTAAGCTTTACTGCAAACAAAACAAGTCCAATATTCAAATTCCAGTGCATAATTCTTTTTAATATTCAACATTGATCTCATTTCATATAAAATCCAAAACAAGCAACAATCATAGCACGATAATGCAATTAATTACTATAAAACATACAAATCTCCGGTACACAAGATAACATTTTACAACATGCCCAAACAAATTCATTATACCAAGAATACATATACAGGATCACAAACCATATCTTACTCGACTTCACAAAGAAGCAATAAAAGGAAGTTGTCGTATGCAATAATCTGCTTCAAGAAGTGCAAATGTCACTCAAAACATCAAGTAGGATATAGATCTCATTTTATATGAACTTCCAAACAAGCTACAATTAAAGCACTAGAATGCAATTAATTACTATAAAACATGCAAATCTGAATTATATAATCCGGAATCAGAACACAAAATCAATCAATTAACAAGAACATAGCAACATACATGAGATAAATCAATCGCCATCTCAAATCAGCAACAAATGCTTGATAAAAGTTGCAACATACAACTTAGAATTAAGGTTTTGATGGTGTGGTGATCTCTTAAAATGCATATTTGAGAACATAAACCAAAACCAACTCAGAATGAAAACATCAAATAAATGTGCCTGAAATAGTGCAAAAGCCGTACAATTGCGCTTCTTCTACAGTAAACACGACACAAAATTGTAATCGAAAAGAATAGACGAACCGTTTCACCTTAATTCGTCCAAAATTCCTTCAAAATAGATGGCGAAATCGCGATGGCTAAAATGCACACCTCCCGTCGCCGACAAACAACCAAAACAACCTTCGAAACCAGTCGCCTAAACTCTCAGACTCATCGTCCTCAGCAAAATAGGATGAAATCGACGCCTAGGGTTTTTCGTTGCTCATATCGGTTGGGAATTGGTGTTGATTTGCGTTGGTGGGGATAGTAATGGAGGGAGTGGGGAGAGAGAGACCCAACTCGTTTCCATGTCTGAATTAAAGGGATAATTAAATCTTAAACTGACAAAACTATCCCTGTACTCAGAGTCACACTTTTCTATTTCGATCCGTCCCCAATTAAGAGTTATACTTCATTTTTACCATAAATGGTAAGTAGGTCTCATATTCCACTAACTCAATTCACTCACATTTTATTATAAAATCAATATAAAAAAATGGGTTCCACATTTCACTAACTTTTTCAAACCAACTTTTTTTTATATTTCTTAAAATCCGTGTCCGGTCAAAGTGTGACTCTTAATGGGAGACGGAGAGAGTAATAAGTAATATTTACAACACAAAAATGCAATCCATATACTGTTTTAGGAAATCAATCACAACTATCTATTGTAAGATCCAAGGGCTGAAATAAGATGTACTTCATCCGTAACATAGTAGTGGAAACATTTCTTTTTAGCACGAGGCTTAAGAAAAATTGTGTTAAGTGAGCTAAGTAAAGAAAGAGTAAAGTAGGAAATGAAAAGGGTAGAAAGATGAAGAGAGAAAGTAAGAGAGAGTTAAGTAAGTGAGAAAAAATGTGTTGACTTTTACTGAAAAAGATAAATAAATTCACTACTATAAAATAGACTAAAATGACAAAAATAACTCTACTATTATAAAACGGAGGGAGTACTTTATTAGCAATCATGGGCACTCCCTAGTGCTCCCCAATTAAAGTAACAACATGAATCTGTAATTTAACAATCTAACTAAATAATAATTTATATATTCACTGTATTCACTTGCTCGATATTTCCAACTGCAAATGAATTGCAATCTCTATTCAGATCTCTGTTATCAATTCATTCTAGGGCTTTCTTTCCCGCGCTACACAGATACCGATTCCTAATCTATTTTTTATGTTTTATTTGCCGATTTCTGAATTGATTAAGATCCGCGGGCGACGGAATTTGGGCTGTCTTCCTGGTTGATGGTTCAACAAAGATCTGGTGGTTGCGAGTTGTATATTTTTTGAGGAAATAGAGATGGATTTGGATTTTAATGGAGATATCACGTGCCTCGATGCTGAACTATTGCAAATTCAGGATGTGTCGCCGTTGGCAATTAAAACCAATCCCTATGTTGCCGAAAAGCTCTTTGATCAGTGGCTTTCGCTTCCTGAAACAAATTCCTTGGTAATTGATTTTTCATTCCATCTTTTTGCTTGTAGTTTGTGCTTGGTTTAGAATCGTATGCTTTGTAAATTATATCAAAATCATAATAAACAAAAATAAATGCAGCTACTGTAAACCATTTAACAGATGATAGGGATTTCCGTCTTAATGTGTACAAGATGGTTGTTTAAGGTGTTAAGAGCCCTTATGGAAATGAAGTTGGATAAGTGATACTCCCTCCATCCCACGTTTCTTTTTTGCACGTGTTTTGGGAAAAATGATAAGAAATAGTTAAAGAAGAAAGAAAGTAAAGAAAGACACAGAATAATATAGAGAGTCTCTTCTACATTGTTTTCTCTTTAACTTTACTTTCTCTCCACTTTAACTATTTATTAATATCATT
This sequence comes from Salvia hispanica, assembly GCF_023119035.1. NCBI lineage: Eukaryota > Viridiplantae > Streptophyta > Magnoliopsida > Lamiales > Lamiaceae > Salvia > Salvia hispanica. The sequence goes on from NC_062969.1 coordinate 30,858,604, forward strand.
TTCCCGAAACAAGTGCGAAAAAGAAATGTGTAATCTAAGCTGGGATTGGGGATTAGTATATATTGGTATTGCATGGATAATAGTTACAGAACTGAACATAACTTTTGACTACCAGCATTGCGGCCTTTCTATTTGATCATATGCGGATCAGTGCTTTTGTAATGTTATAGCTGTTCTGTTTTGTTTTCTGCTTTTATGTATCAATAGAAGCTTCATGTGACGGCACCTGCTCTTGCTCATTTGCATAATCAATCATCTGATAATCAGTGTAGTGGAACCATTAATTATTTATGAGCAAGATGCATTCATTCTTAGGACACTACAGAATTAAATAAAGTGAGATAGGTGAGATTCTAGGTGTTCAATTGCAATGACTCTTTTTTTACATGGAAAATCCAATGTATTTTGGCTATGTAAACCATGTGCATGTCATCATTTGCATTTTGGTTGAAGAAGTCATGCTAGCCTAATTCAATTTCATTATAATTTGTGGTATTTTCTACTTGAACAGTGCAAGTGTGTAATAATCCCTCCGTCCTTCAAAAGTATGAATATTTTGTTCAGCACGGATTTTAATGTATAATTGGTAAAATAAGAGAGAGGAGATAAAGGGTAATGTAAGAAGTGTTAGTAGAGATTGGTCTCCACATCATTAGTAGTGAGTGTAATGGTATTTATTGTAAATAAAATGATGTGTAGGGGGTAATGTGTTGCTTAACTGTTTCAAAATTAGACAGAAAGTTCATACTTTTTAGGGACACACTAATAAGGAAAAAGTTCATACTTTTCAGGGACGGAGAGAGTAGTGTTCTATCTTCATATTTTCCATATTGTGACAATTTTCTGCCATACATTTAGTTTACATTACATAATTTGGGCTGGTATGTTCATATTTAGATAAATTGAGAGTGTTGCCACATTTTTGGAACTTTCAGACTAATTGGATTTTCAATAAAACCCTTTGATTCTGTTACTGTGTGTTGGATTTTAAGAACTAATTGTTCATACAAATTGGACTTTCAAAACCCTTTTCTTCAACAATGCAATTTCTAACATCATAAGTCAAACTTTCATCAGTTGCAGGTCATATCTAAACACTAAAGTCTAGCATTGGTCCCGTACATTTTCTCAAAAAAACTTTTTGGTCCTACACATTAAGAGCGTTAGCTTTTGGTCCTACACAATATGTTTGGTCCATATTTAACAGATTCGTAAAATATTAACAGTCAAAAGTGTTTTGACCTGATTGATGAGTTAAATATGGACCAAAACATATTGTCTTGGACCAAACGCTAACTCACTTAAAATGTGCAGGACCAAATAGGTTTATTGTGCAAATGTATGATACCAATTTTGGGCTTGAAAATGCGATTGACCGTTAATTGTTTACAGAACCGTTAAATATTGACCAAATATATTGTTTAGGACCAAAGGCTCTAACATACTATATGTGTAGGACCCGAAAAAGGTTTTTTGAGCAAATGTAAGGGACCAATTTTTGGACTTTAGTCCATCTAAAGCACATGTGATCAATCTGCAACCCTTTAGAATTTCAAATACCAAATTACTAACCATTTTTTATGTGAACAGTTTTGTCCTTTGATGTTTTCATGACCCTGGGAAGTCCATGGGAGTAGATTTCTTTCACATTCAGAGCAGTAAATTTTACTAGTTGTTACTTGGTATTAGAAAGGATGTGCCTGCATTCCTATGTAGATTGGGTATGCTGGATAAACTTATTATGAGTTACTCCCTCTGTCCAATGCTACTCACACTTTTCATTTAACAACGTAAATTTGAACATGAGTAAGTAGTGTAATTAAATTAGAACTTTAAGTGTAATAAAGCAATACTTAATAAGGGAACACTTAATTAACTCTAATATTTTAATTAAATACCATAATGTTTACTTTAAATAGAAATAGTGTAAATAGTTTGGGACAGTCCGAAAATGAAATGTTCAAGTAGCATGGGAAGTAGGGAGTATTTAACATTTCAAATCAGTTGTTGCTCTTCATTTACATAAGAGCAAGAGATTCCATGATTCGTAATGAGCATATAATAGGACAATAGTGTTCAGCCTTGATATGAGATGTTGGATCTGGAATAGATTAGATTTTGCTTTTCATTAGCAGATATTCCTGCTAAAACATTCATATGCATTGTTGCTTGGCAGGTGTAGGTTGAGATGTACACATTATTCTCAAGCTATGTTCCAATGCTCTTATAGTTTGGTAATGCAGCTATTTTCTTGTCAAATTATCGGTCTGTCTCCCCTAGGGGTTTGTAGTATTCTTCGAGTTGACAAAACATGGGAATAATTTGACTTGATTAAATTTTCCTATGTGAAGAAAAAATAAAAGTTTTTGTCTGTTCTTACTCTATGAAGTTGTATTAGTTGTTTTCAGCTTAAAATTGAATATTTACTCTAGACCCCTCGGGCTATATCTATAATTTACATTTCACAATTAAGTTCCTAAACTAGATACAAATTGCAAGTCTAATGAACTATGCCCCTTAGTGAGACATCGGCCACTAGTGGCTACATGTCCTAACTTCAGTAGTTCGTCGTTCAACTGATGGAACCCATCGAGCTCCACAGCTTGGTTCTGCCATGTTGCATGAGGTTGTTCGTGATACTGATTGCCGACTTGTTATCAGATGAATTACACCACAACTTCATCTGAGCCCTTGGTCCATCTTGAGCTCCACCAACATGGATCTCAAGCAGAGATAATCTCTACAATGGACAGTGCCATGCTCTGCTTCGGTTGTGGAATGAACAACGACCGATTTTTTTTTCTCTTCTTGTCATAAGCTCATCCAGTCTGAATCACAGTAGACCTTGATGTTCAAGTGTCCATTCTTCCAAAAATCAGAATCTGGTAAACTGTGGCTGTGACCTTCACCTTTCCCAAGATCATGCATGTAGTAGCTCACCATGCCCACAAGGCCACAACAAATGATATGTTTGTTGAGTGACTGAGTCATATATTAATTGACCCGCTAATATTTGGCAATCTTTCCTTGTCGACCCAACTTGGTTTCCTCTTCCTCTGCACTCAGTTTTAACTTCTGATCAATAAGTGCGAGTATTCACAGGCTTGCAACCCAACATACTTGTCTCCTTGAGAAAGTCTAGCACATACTTCCTTTGGACAAATCGATCCTTTTTGCCATACAAGCCACATCAATTACCCTGGCAGCAGTGTACTCTCCTGCGGGAGGCACTCCTTCACCAAACGTTGCCTCCTGATCTATTCCTGCCATTTTCCAGCAGCTGATGCTTTGATACCAAATTGTTTTGAGCCGAAAATTGAATATACACTAAAAAACCCTTGGGGTATATCTGGAATTTACATTTACACTTAAGTCCTTAAAGTAGATACAAATGCCAACGGTATTCCTGCACTATTTCTGATACCCGTATTGATTGAGAGTTGGCAGTGTCACTAACTGGAATGACTTTGCAGAAGTTCTTCATTTGGATATGGAATCAAAAAATTGGGATGAATGTTCTAGTATGTCTTTTCAGTTCTTCAGAATTTCCAAGTGCTGGTGGCATCAATTTATTTGGTTACATTTTACCTCAAAACTGCCCAGAATTTTAGGTTTAAGCTTTGTTAATGTTGATAAAGGAATCAGATGTATTTACATTTATCCTCATGTATAATATACAGGTAAAATCGTTGCTTAATAATAAGGGAGGTGGCCCATTGAATGCTTCTGGAACAGCAAGCACAAATACTGCAGCTAGCAATACATTGCCTTCTATGTTTCCTTCAGGTAGTACACCACCACTCTCACCAAGGAGTTCAGGCTCTCCTCGAATCATCAAGAGGGCAGGTCCTTCTGCCTTAGGCTTGAAATCGGTGAATGAGCCTGTGAAAGAGCTTATACCTCAGGTTAAATTAGTTGATGTGTTGTTATTCTGGTTCCAAGTTTTTGTTTTAGAATCCTACAGTCCCCCTCTTTCTGGGAAGTGAGTGAAGTATAGTTCATTTGATAAAATTTGTGATTATGCAGTTTTACTTCCAAAATGGCCGGCCACCACCTAATGAAATGAAAGAGCGGTGCTTGTTTAGAATCAACCAATTTTTTTATGGTCATGTGGATGGACTGCAAATACATGGTGAAATTTGCTAATTGTGCATGTGATGTAGTTTTAGAATGTTCACTTGTTCAATGTGTACTAATAAGTTGTAAATTTGATGGATTTTCAGAATTTAAACCAGTGACGAAGGAAATTTGCAAGCTCCCGTCTTTCTTTTCTTCTGTACTGTTTAAAAAGATTGATACTGAGGGTGCTGGAATTGTGACCAGGTAATGTAATGAAGTATTTCCCCTTTTGTCCATCTTTCTGTGACCTCTAGAGTCCAGCTATTACTCATTAGTCATTAAACTGCTGAAAATATATCTTGTAATGCTCCATGGTTAAGAAGTAAGTTCACCCGAAGGATATTACTTATTATTAGTTAAACTATGTGTAATGCTACATACTAATTAGTCGTTGAACTATCCCTCCATCCCATTAAAAATTACATGTTTTTCTTTTTGGTTGATCACACTAAAAGTGATACATTTCCTAAAATGGAAACTATATCATCTCTACTTTTTTCTCTTTATTACTTTATTCTCTCTCCACTTAACTCACAAAACAACACTACTTAAATCTCGTGCCGAAAAGGCAAAGGCTTCACATTTAATGGGACGGAGGGAGTATTAGAATTAGTAATGCTTGAACTACTCCAAAGGATTGATGTGAGTTTCAGCTGTAGCGGAACTAATGTAACACATTTCATGTGTCCACTTGTTGATCCATAATCTGACTGTTTAGTTTCAGTATCTATAAAGTCATCATGTTTTCATGTTTTTGGTACCTTCCATGCCCGTATCTTGTGCATTTCATATATGGTTTTTGGCATGCCCTTCTTGTTACTAAATCTACTGTCGTCTTATTTTTGGAAATTTTTTTTATGTTGGGTCCATCATTTATCTTGGATTGTTATTTGGTAGGATGAGGTAAACATTACATTGTGGAGATGTGCTTTGTCATGTACCATGACTTGTAACACATGAAATGTGCTTTGTTTTCCTTTCTCTGATTATTAGCATGTATATATTGTGTTTACTTTTAATAATCAATTAAAATATTGTAGCAATTGTTGAACCAATATATAAGGGAATTGCCATAGTGAAAAATTAAGTTTGGTATACACAATCGTAAAAGAAAGCCTTATCCTTTTCATTTGTTTTAAATGATTGGTTCACTATGTTCCTCCACTCTTAGATTATCTTAGAAACCAAGTAAGCTTCAAAGTCTATAAGTGTAGCATTACTTTTTTGGCACTGGTTTCAAGAAAGTGGAGTTTTGTTAGTTAAGTGGTGAGATAAAGTAACATAGATAAAAATGTAGAGGGGAAAAAGTAAGAGAGTGAGTGCCATAAAAGGAAATGACTCACTTAGCTTGGGACTTCCAAAAAAGGAATGATTTGAATCATTTATAGAGGCAGTACAAAATACCACGTAATAACTAAAGAGATCCTGATAAATCTGCTAACAACCAACAAGCTACCCCCACTTACTCCCTCCCCCCCCCCCCCACCAAAAAAAAAAGAAATGAAAAAGATGCTTGGATTTATATTTAGTATTAGTAGTGCAAGAAAAGAAATGCAAAAGCCAAAAATATGTCACTTCCATGTGAAATTACCCTCTTCTTGAGCTTAAACGTTAAGTTTGTAATTACCAGCAAGTGGCAACGTTTTCTAGTGGAAACTTGTTCATCATTACACTTCTGGACAGTAAGATGATTGATGATTCTATTTCTCTTGTTGTCATTTGATGTAAGAAGTAAGAACTCTCACCTGGGGCTTATTTGTCCAAACAGAGATGCATTTGTTGATTATTGGATTAATAGAATGTTAACCAAGGATCTGGCAACACAGTTATTTACAATCTTGAAGCAGCCAGAGAACAGGCACTTGGTCCAGGTTGAACAAATTTCTTAGTATTTTTAAATCTTTAGTGCATAAATTGAGTCAGCTAGTTATTAACAGCTTCGGTATGTGTTGGTAATGTTATTACCTTGTAATAGGATGACTTTAAACCTGTTCTTCGAGAACTTTTAACCACTCATCCTGGGTTGGAATTCCTACAGGGTACGCCTGAATTTCAAGAAAGATATGGTATGCCATCTCTCGATTTTGCACTCATTTATTGTTATTGAATCATATTGGTTATAATTACTTGTCATTTCCATTTTTCCAAAAGTTCTTATTTGTGCTAGATCCTTGAATACGATTTCCTATTGCTTGCTTCTGCTCTTAAATTTACTGATTTGCACTACAAATCAATATCTTTTTTTGTTTTAAATCACTGTTGCTCAATTTAATGTACTGGACACTGTTTGGCCTCTGTTGGCTGTTAGCTCAACAATATTATGTTAGTATCAAGCACATTTACCTGATGGACAGATCTTATCTAAACCTTCTACTAGGGTCCGCCTTTTCTTAGTTTGTTTGATCACTTTTACTAATATGAGCATGAAGGTCTAGATAGCAGTAACACTATGTCTTGTTAGATCTATGTGACAAATGCTACAGGTTCTAGAATCATTGTTCTCTTTTTGTATGAATTTTGGTTTAACCTTGTTGGGTAACTTTATTCTTATTAGAAATGGGCCACTCACCCGGGCAGGGAGAGAGTTATCCACACTTATATAGAGGAGATGGGATCATCACCAAGTCGATGTGGGGCAAGATTTGAGAGATTTCAACAATTTTTTTATCTAGTTGAAAGTTCTATAAAGTTTTACTACTCCCTGGGTCCCACTGAAGATGACCCACTTTCCTTTTTGGTGTGTCCCAACTAAGATGACCCATTACTAAAAATGGAAACACATTTATCACTACTTTATTCCCTCTTATCTTACTTTACTCTCCACTTCACACACAAAATAAAGTTGCATAAATTCCCGTGCTGCCCAAGGAAGGGGTCATCTTCCTTGGGACGGAGGGAGTAATATATTGTGTACCTTTTCTTTTCCTCTTCCCCTGAACAGATGTTCTAAAAGTAGCTTATTGAATTTTGTTTAGTGGTCTTCTCATCTTGTTTTCAACATTTGCTTGAACGGAACATATATGATTTCTAGGGCATGGAATTTTAATGATTCTCCAGCAGTACTTCAATGTCTATCTACTTGCTAGAAGTTCATACTTTTTGGACTGATATTAAGTAACATCCCTTTTCATCTATTTACAGCTGAAACTGTAATATACAGAATATTTTACTATGTGAATAGAGCGGGTAATAGTCGTCTTACACTAAAAGAGCTGAGACGCTCAAACTTGATTGCCGCAATGCAGCATGCAGATGAAGAAGAGGATATCAATAAAGTCTTGAGGTAATTAAAGAGTATCTTATTTTTTCATATGACTTATATTTTTCTTGTCCATCTGTTTGGTAATGAATCATGATGATCTTCTTCTTGTTCTTTGAAAAGTGAATAAAAGGTAACTTATGGATGTTCAAGACTATCATTAGATTGTAGTCATTGTACATGTATTATCATTTGTAACATTATATATCATTTCTATCAAGCATGTATATTGGACTAGGGGCATTGTAGTTGCTTTGGTGTCCACTATTTTGCATATTACTAGTGTATATTTGCTACCACATTCTGTTCCCATTTCTTCAGGTACTTCTCATATGAGCATTTTTATGTGATATACTGCAAGTTCTGGGAACTGGACTCGGATCATGATTTTTTGATCGACAAAGAAAACCTCATCAGATATGGTAACCATGCACTTACCTACAGGATTGTTGATAGAATATTTTCCCAGGTTTGCTGTTCCCTCATTCTTCTTACTATTCGAGATGAGTTGGGTTGCATGCATTGGAACATTTGATCCATTTTTTATGTCTTGAGTATCTTTTTAAGCATTGTTGCTTGAATTTGCAAGGTTCCGAGAAAGTTCACCAGTAAGGTTGAAGGAAAGATGGGATATGAAGATTTCGTCTACTTCATATTGTCAGAGGAGGATAAATCATCTGACCTTAGTCTTGAGTATTGGTATGCACAAGATCTAAGCTGTCAAATAAAAAACAAGTCAGCACAATAAAATATCCTTGAATGTTTGTTGGGTTCTTTCTATTATATCATGTACAACCTCTGTCCTATTAAAAATGAAACATTTTCCTTTTTGGATTGTCCCATTAAAAATGAAACGTTTCCTAAATTGGGAACAACATCATCTCTACTTTTTCACCCTCTTACTTTACTCTCTCCTCACTATCTCACTAAACATCACTACATAAAATTGCCGAAAAGCAAATTTTTCATTTCTAATGGGACGGAGGGAGTATGATTTTGTCGGTGTGACCTCCATGTTGCTAAAGGCTGGATAATCAGGAAAATGGAGCCTGAATCTTTTGAGTTCTTTATACATGTGGGTTGCAGGGTTGTGAGTTTGGGTGCTACTGAGCCCTTTCACGAAGAAACTAACTAAAGATTTTACTTATTTCGGTAGTATCTAAATAGTGGATTCTGGAAGATGTAATTATACTTTTTCATCCAACGAGCACAATACATTCATAGTTAATCCTGTAGGGGCTCAATATCAATGACTCGGAGAGCAAATCCTGAATTTGAGTGTTTCTGTGATAGGTTTTAAATGTTTCTTAGTGATGAGTAGTACCTTCTGTAAATGCTCAGATAGTACACTTGGCATTAATGTGTTAGGTGTTCTCTTTTAGCTCAATATATTTGGTTGATGATTTCTTTAACTTTTATATGCAAGTCAATAATGTAGTCCTTTTCAGGTTCAAGTGCATAGATTTGGATGGTAATGAAATTATAACGAGGAATGAAATGCAATTCTTTTACGAGGAGCAGTTGCATAGAATGGAATGCATGGCCCAAGAGCCTGTGCTTTTCGAAGATATATTGTGTCAAATTGTGGACATGGTTCATCCAGAGGTGATCTTTATTGTAGATTGTATATGACTTACTTTTCTTACATATCTCTGTTGTGCTTTATATATATTAAAGTTGGTGGCTTTGCATTTTCTTTGTTTTGAAATTTAAAAACTTAGCTGAAAAGTCCGTCTTAGCCTAAATTCATAATGGAGACTGAAAGTTCCTGTATCATCTTCACAACTTCAAATGCATATGCTTTTTTCCCATTCTAAAGTAGTCACTGAATTGTATCTTTATTCACCCAACTTGAATAACCTTCGGACAAAATCTAGACCATTTTAGGATTTTAATCTGGCGGGAATTCTAAATAATATTCTGATATTAAGCTACTGAGAGGCACCTTAAAAAAAGATCTAAAGATGATCAATAAACTGAGGAAGTTTATTTGTGATCTATTCACTATTCATGTTTATACAAGCACCAACTTTGAAGCTGTATGAATTTTATGACATCTGATTACATTCAAATTATGACGCGCAGGATGAGAGCTATTTTACACTGCGAGATATAAAAGGAAGCAGACTTTCTGGCAGTGTTTTCAATATCCTGTTTAACCTTAATAAGTTTATGGCTTTCGAGTCTCGTGATCCTTTTCTAATTCGGCAGGTAAAATGCAAACTTTCAATTCCTATTGTATTTATATCATGCTGCAATTTAAAATATGGTCCAAGAACTGAAATGTTCATTCCTCTTCTCGACTATTCAAACTGGCCAGGAGCGCGAGAACCCTAATTTGACTGAGTGGGATCGATTTGCTCACCGGGAATACATTAGGCTCTCAATGGAGGAAGATGCAGAAGATGCCTCTAATGGAAGTGATAATAATTGGGATGAACCACTCGAGGCTCCTTTTTGACTTCTGTTTGGTAAGATTCTTGTCAATTTAATCAGAGATTTTTCTGATATACTCAGTCTCATTCAAATATGTATTTGTGCTTTGCTAGATTGTTATTCTGGTGACTGCCATATATCTGTCACCAGGATAGTGGAACTGCAGAAATCTCTTTTCATGTGTACGTTTAGTTTGCTTGAAGTAACGTAATATCAAAATCTAACATGCGTGCTGACATGTGACAAAACAATAGGATTTGTCCTCAGAAGGGTTATGCATAACTTCCTTGGCATTACTAATTATGTAAGGTTTGCATATTATCAGGAGCCGAGCCAACTATAAGTTCCTCGTATATAGCTGGCTACGGAGCATTATAAACTATATAGAGAGGGATTTAGCCATCCTGCTCACTCTCACTCGCCCCGCTGTTACATTTTGGAGACTTGTTTTAGAAATTTTGAGCTCTCGCCTTCCGGTAGAAATGTTGCCGTGTTGCACAGGGAAAGGCTCGGTCAGCTTGCGCGGTTGTTGATTTGATGCCAACGAGGAGTATATAGATTATGTTAGTCCAGAGTCTTTTTTAGCACTTGGTTCTTGTGAGTTGTAAGAATAATTTTTAGTACTAATTATTTCATTACTAGTTTTTGCTTGTTTTTCTTTTTCTTGATTTCCTCGTCTCTGTAGTTTGTTGTTCCCCCTTTTTTAGAATCCATTTCCCTTGTGTTGGAGATTGAATTTTGATGATATTGTTTTTTATATCAATGCTTATCGACTATGATGGCGAACTGGTGTTTGTAAATACGATATGAAATGAAGGCTTTAAAAGTGTGGAGTTGCATTCCTTTGTTCTATCCAAACAATGGACTTGGATCCGAACAAATTTATTTTCTTCTGTTTGCATAACATCGAGATTTTAGATTTAATTTTTAAATTGAAACACTAAATCAAATACTGGACAAATTTAAGATTTGCAACAAAAATCTAATTTCATCCTAATAGATTACTTATCCTGTAATTAAAAATATCAAGGAAAATTGTTATGATTTTGAATTTATATTACTCAATACATGTTTATTACTAATAATAATAATAATATAATCAATAATTTTAAATTTGTATTAAGATTCTATTAATAAATTAATTTGAAAGATAATACTTATAATTATTAGAATATTTTTTATTTATTATATAATGCATGATATAAATAATTAGATTTAGATTTGTTTAATATGTTATTAGTTTGCAGCATAATAATAATAATAATAATAATAATAATAATAAATTAAATAATAATAAACTTAATTATAATTATAAATATTTATTGATAACTTATTTAGATATAATTCATAAATTAAAAATGTAATCAAAACATTCTTGATTAGTTATTAATGTATAATTAAATAATAAAATAATAGTAATTGTTATTTATTATTATATACTCTATGTATTCCACAGTAGGAGTTATATTTGGTGTGAACATGAGTTTTAAGAAATGTAAAGAATGGTATGCTGGAAAAGTTAAGTGGGTTACTGAAATGTGCGATCTACTTACCATTTATGACGAAAGTCAAATGTGACTCTTATTATGAGAAGGACCAAAATGACAAAATATAACTCTTATTGTGCAATAGAGAGGGTAATTTATAGTTCAGATAATTATAATATAATTATTTAATATATTATTAATAATTAGCATAATAATAAGGATAACAACTACTCCTTCTGTCCGCGAATAGGAGTCACATTTCTTTTCGGCACGAGTTTTAATAAATGTTAAGAAAAGTGGGTGGAAAAAGTTAGTGGAATATGAGTCTCACTTGTATATACTAGTTTTAAATGATATGTGAGTGAAATGAGTTAGTTAAATGTGGGCCTCTTTACCATTTGTGATAATTATGAACCGAGACTCTTATTCACGAACGGACCAAAATGAAAAAACGGGACTGCTATTCGCAGACGGAGGAAGTATACATAATACTCCCTCCGTCCCCAAGGAATATGCACTTTAGGTTCGGCACGGATTTTAATGTAAACTTGGTAAAGTAAGAGAAAGGTAGAGAAAAAAAAAATAATTAAAGTATTTTTAGTGGAGAATGAGTCTTACCTCATTAAAGAGAGAAGTCTTTCCAAAATTAGGAAGTACATATTCTTGTGGACCGGATTAAAAAGGAAATAATGCATATTTTTGTGGGATAGAGAGAGTATAATAATAATAATAATAATAATAATAATAATAATAATAATAATAACAAATTATTACTATTATTATAATATATAATGGAGTACATAAAAATTAATTAATTATTTTTATAATAATAATTAATAGAAGAATGTGCAGAAATAGTGGAGGAAAAGTTAGTTGCAAAACTAAAGCTACGATAAAAATGGCGTTGATCGGAAACAATGGTAGGTAAGGGGTAATATATCGCCATCGGATTCAACCAAATAATCTTTTAACACCGAGCGAAGACAGACCATTTTTTCTATATGTGAGAAAGTATTGATGCATGGAAGCGAAGGAATATGAATAAAACCAAATTGACTAAAGAAGTCAATTTTTAAAAGACTAAAAGAGTATATTACACTACTTCCGTATTTAAAAATATAAACCTTTGAAGCGACATGAGTTTAATGTACAATTGGTAAAGTAAGAGAAAAGAAGAGAAAAATTGGTAAAGTAAGAGAGAGGAAGAGAAAAATTAGTCTAGTAAAAGAGAAAGAGAAAAACTAATGGAATTAATGTTAGTGGATTGTGGGGTCCACTTTATTATAGTGGTATAAGTGGTATATAAATTGATGTATAGGACTTTAAAGGTTTCAAAAAATAGAAAGTTTGAAAATTTCTATTTTTGAGAGACAGACTAATGTACTTCAGTTACTCCCTGAAATTGGCGACCAATGTGCTTCAATGACGGCCTTCTTGGTTGTGGCTCTTCCTCTTCTCCGATGGTTGCATCCATGGTCAGTGGTCTATAGGAGAAAAGGCTCATGAGACTTATATAGTGATTTCAGTTCTATATGAACACCAATGTGATATAATTATACTCCCTCCGTCCCACAAAAGATGTCATACTTGTGGGACGACACCGAATTTTAGGAGGTTTTGTTTTGTGTGATAAATGGAGAGAGAAAATATAATTTTTATATTCATGTGAGAGAGAACTTTTTCCAAAAAAGAAAATGTGACATCTTTTGTGAGACAAACTAAAAAGGAAAGTGTGACATCTTTTGTGGGACGAAGGGAGTATTTGTTTATTTAGTTTCAATAGCCAACACTCTCCCTCAAATCCTTCAACGTGAATCTTGGTGGGGTTAGACTTTTTTTTTAATCGGTTAGACCACTAGCCCAACTTTAGATTGAACTACAATACCAGGGAAATAAGGGATTTGACAGAAATTTTGATTCTTTTTATCTTCGTATGGGGTCTCGCTAAAGGACAAGGGGTTTTAGACTATCTCATGGTAGATTGATGCGGTCCTCGCTAATTGCGAATTCTAATTTATTAAGAATTAAGCGGGTTGAAGATTGAAGAGAGGGATTTTGCATGTGTGTCGTATGCACGTGTCCCTCCTTTCAACAAGATTTATAGTTTCCCACTTTTGCAACAAATATTACTAAGTATAAGCGGCAAGAGCGTGGTCGAACCACAGAGACCATGGACCTACTCGAGATTGTTTCTACGACATGTTAGCCACCACGCCTTAAGCACTTGAGCATGGACTTAAACACTAGAGTGAGAAACTTGAACATTAAACTGGGTTTGAGAGCTTAAACTATAAATCTAACTAAGAAAACATGAATTGAAATGTAATCTCGACGACGGAGATGTCAATTCCTCCGCCGAAACTACAGAGCTAAACTACATGATCTAAACATCTAAGCTACCAATTGCGAAAAGCATCCAAGAAACATGATTAAATAACATCATCAACATGAAAATAAATCAAAGCTTAATAAAACTGGAAATAAACTGAGATCCAACGGCAGAGTCGTCAATTCCTCCGATGAAACTCGGGATCTCAGTACAACGTCTCAAAAGCAGTAAAGAAAGCAAAGATCCAACATCGGAGTCATCAAACCTCTGCCGAAACCATTAAATCTAACTACAAAGCGATATGGTGAAGGAGCTTATAAGATGGAGGCGTCAATTCCACCGTTGAAACGACAAACACATTGTAAATTTACTCTAAAGTCTTGAAAACATGAAAATAAATGTAATCCCGACATCGGAGTTGTCAATTCCTCCGTCGAAACTACGGAGTTAAGCTATCAAAACTAAGCTAAGAGAAGGGTGCATTAAGCGCTTATTAGAGATTCCTACTTAAACTACAGTAGTGTTTAGAGATGCCTCTTCATTGTGGAAAACTTCTATTTATAGAGCGGCTTCAATCTTCAACCCTAAGACAACTTCTCGTCTGATTTGACCATTTTACCCTTGCATTAATTTAGGATCTTTATGTCTTCGTGCGGTCGTGTGGTGAGCTTCTCTTGATCAACTCAATGCTTCACTTGATCAACTCAATCATCTCATGTCTTCGTGTGGTGAGCTCCTCTTGATCAGTTTGCACCATCTACTTGATCCAGCTTGATCAATTAGCATGGCCGCCTGGCATTGTCATCCCATCTAGGCCCTCTTGATCAGCTTGTACCATCTACTTGATCCAGCTTGATCAATTAGCATGGCTGCTTGGCATGGTCACTTCATCCCCACTCACTTGATCAGTTTGCTCCACTTTTTGGCCATTTTTCGCTCATTTTCCGAGTTGATCAAGTTGTTCCTACACTCTGCCACTTCAACACTTTTTAGCTCCGGCACACTTAAATTCACCACTTTTTTTGCACATTATCAACCTGGTTACTGTAATAAACCCCTATAAAACCATGCTTGTAACGAGCCCTATCAAAGATATAGCGTCATCATTCGCTAGAATCGAAATATCTGCAAGACTAGGGTCACAATTTGTATCGATTAAACAAACCGTTGCAATTCTCAGGTGATACAGGCCCAATTTTTTTTCGATTGGTTTGACCGTTGGCCCATATTTAAGCCGAGATATACTATTCCCCCCGTATCATAATAGATGTCACACTTTCCTTTTTAGTTTGTCCTACAAAAGATGTCACATTTATTTTTTTAAAAAAGTTATCTCTCACATTTATAAAAATATACTATTTTCTCTCTCCACCTAACACACACAAAACAACATCTTCTAAAATCCCATGTCATTCTCCAACTATGCCATCTATTATGGGACGGAGGGAGTACTTGTTAGTCATTTTTTACAGTTTCAGCCCAGATATACTGCTGGGTCCGTTACATTTGGCCCACAGTCGGCGACTCGCTCTTATACCATTTTAGAAATTCATGGTTTCTATCCTAAAATCAATTGGTGATAGGAAGAGAGGCCTATTCGCGACCCGCTCTTATACCATCATAGAAATCCACGAGTTTCATCCTAAAACTAATTGGTGATAGGAAGAGAGGTTCATGAGAGACTTATATAGTAATTTCAGTTCTCTATGAACATCGACGTGGGATTATCATAATTGTATATTAGTTTCAATTTCCAAAATCAACCTATTAATTAGATAAAAAACGTCTTACCAATGAAGTTATATTTCATCGGCAATCGTAACATAACTATATGTAAGCTCTCAAAAACTTTGTTGTATATGTAAAGAAGGGTCACGCGAAAATTAATTTTTATTATTAAAATTAGGGTCAATTTTATAAATGGTTACAAAATTAACATAATTGTATGAAATTTGATAGTAAATTTTGATTTGTTCCTTAATCATTAAACTCCATACTTTATACATTTCAGGTTTAATTCAATTTTTCACCTTATATATATTTCCACTGTTCCACATCACTGGAAAAATTGAGCGAAAGAGTAATTTGCAAAAGAAATTTATATCCAACTCCCAAATAAGCTTCAGCAAATCAATTCTTTCAATTCTGAGAGAATTCTCGCAAATGAAAAAATGAATCTTTCAATTTCAGCTTCAGATTGTGTATGAATTAAACGATACTCCTAGAAGTGAATTATATAGGTCGTGTATACTTAGTTTACGAGATGTAAATTTTAGGATTATTGGTTTGGGTCCAGTTCAAATATTGTTAGTTTAGGTCATCTTCTGAATCCTCTAATTGGGATAAGTATGTAAATATTATAATATAGGTGTGATTAAAAAAAAATCTATGTGGCATTTTAATTGCCACATGGAATAGATTTAAGTAAAAAAAATTGTACTAAACCTTAAATGATTATAAAGTTTAGTAACTAATTTGAAATACATTAAAATTTAGCAATCAATTTAATACGATTATGATAGTTTAGTACCCATTTAAAAAATTAGCCCTTAAAATAAAAAACACTTGCGCTATTGCAGATAACATATAAGGAATTGTATTTATAGTGAAATTAAATGAAATTTTTAATGCTTATGAGATTCAAACAATGGATGTTCATTCTTACTTGAAATATAGATGCTCATTTGAACATCTAGCAATAAATATGGGTTTATTAACGTAAAAACTAATTTTTATAGTAGAAAATAAAAAATATACTGTAAACATTGCACTAAATATAAAAAGTTCACTAGTGAAATTAGCTGCTCCATATTTGGACAGTATGAAATTTTAGTACACATGAATAATCAATGTTGATGTGGAACAAGGAGTTGTTGGTGATGTTCACATCTCTCTTCCAAATCACCAATTCCAATTGCATTATTTGATGACTTTGCTTTTCTATACATAGCATAGAGTACTAACTGTGACACTCCAAGTAAAAACCCCATGCTATGCGGTACCTTCATTTATGTACAACACATTATGCTATATTTTCTTTGTAATCACAATTTGCATATAGAGAAGGTATGATATATTATGTGCTACTACGCCGAAGTAAAAAAAATGTGAAGTTAATGAGCCAAACGAAATTATCTATCTCAAATATTTTTGTTATTTGCTAATAATCAATGGGTAAGTCACAACTGGTATCCAAAATTTAGTATTTTTCAAACTAAAAGAAATCCACAACTTAAAGTTTTCATTTAAAAAAAATATCAACATTGAAAAGCGTGATTATGTCACGTATTACATAATCTAGCAATAATTAGTGAGTGTCTTCACTGTAAATTGTATTTAGAAAATAATTTTCTGACAAAATGTGTTTATGCTATCCCTTATTCTCATTCATAATTTATAGTCCCTTCATCCAAAAAAAAAATTTCAATCATGGACGACACGAGTTTTAATGATAAATTAGTAAAGTAAGAGGGAGAGGAAGAAAAAGTGGATAAAGTATGAGAGGAGGGAAACAAAGTAAAAGAGAGAATGAGAAAAAATAAATAAAATATGAGAAAGTTTCCATTTTTGAAATGGAGTATATTAACATCTCAAAATGACAAAATGAGACTATTTTTCATAGATGGATGGAGTATTTAATGTTTAGACAAATACTAGAATGGGAGTATTTAATGTTTTAACAAATACTATTCTGATCATTGCAAATTAGTTAGGATTATTAATACATGTCCCACCAGGCAAATATACATTCAAGTTTCAAACTATTGACTAATTATTCATAGTTAAATTCTTTATTTAAATTGATACTTTTATAATGTCAAAAAATACTAAATACTACTTCATATTAAGATAACTTCTTAAAATTTCCAATAAATTCGACACAATCTAATTTATTTTGTATCACTTATTATTTAAATTAAATTTTTTATTTAATTTTACCTCATGTGAAAACCAATTATGTGTTTATATAAATTAATTTATTGTAATTATCGTGTCATGTATATGCATACAAAATAAGATAAATATAAATAATGATTAAAAAAAGCATTACAGTTATACCGAAGATCATTATAACAAATTGATTAGAAAATTCTTAATAGTAAAAAAAAAAACAATCTTAAATTTCAAATGATAATAACATTCCTAGTTCAATGCCTCTAAATCACTGTATTTTTCAATATAAAACTACATTTAGAATCTCTATGATTTGGGTCAAGTGATTCATCACTCCGTCATTGGATAAATCAAAATTTTTAAAAATTTAAGATTGTAAATTGGAAACATAGGTTAAGGATAATATTTTAAAACAGTTAGGGTCAGATACTATGATTAATCGATAAGCAATGAATGTGGGATAATCTAAGTTTTTTTGGAAGCATGTAACCGAAAGAAATGTAATTTGAGATGGCAATGTAAAATAAAGAAGAAAATAGAGACTTACAAGGAGAAAAATGTCACGAACTAGCATCGCGTAAGTAGCCCAGGTCAGTCCATTGGCGCATAGGCAAATTGAAAGCAAGAGTGGCATGTATTCCACACTCTTTGTTATCACCACTTGTCTCTGAAAAATAAATAAATATATTGGAGTTTTATTGCAGATCAGATCTAGCCCTTATGTATGTATACTCCATTTGATTTTATTATTATGTTAAATGTTATCCTATTTTTTAGAGAAGAAACTAAGTACATGTAGGAGTAGGATTAATACCAAACTAATCTTAAATGCTAAATATTGAATAACATTATTATAAGATACTTTCTCTGGATTTTAATGTAAAATTGGCAAAGTAAGAGAGAGGTAGAGAGAAAAAGTAATTACTCCAAGTATTGTTAGTAGAAAATGAGTCTCACCTCATTAGAGAAAAAAAAGTTTCCAAAATTAAAAAATGCATATTATTGTGGGACGAACTAAAAAGAAAGAGTGCATAATCTTGTGGGATGAAAGGAGTAATATGAAGTTCATTATAATGAACTAATAACAAAGTTATAATAAACTCATAATTTTTAAATTACGTAAGATGACGCTATTGTTATGAAGTTATTATTTTTAAATCTTTGAATTTTCTATAATAATCTACAAATAAAATTGTAATGAACTTCATGCTATTTTATAATGACGTGTTTAACGTTTAGTGTTTAAAACTAGTTTGGTACTATAATACATCCCGGAGTAGGAGTATTATTATCCTATAATGGTACATGGAAATTTCTGTTGACATCTAAGAAAGTAACTGAGAAAAGTTAGCTATTCGAAAATGAACATGATCAAGTTCAAAAATAGATATTTTCATACTCACTCCGTTTCTAAAAAATAGACAATATTTGAACACGAGTTTTAATACACAATTAGTAAAATAAGAGAAAGATAAAAAGAAAAAGTGATTGGAGCATTGGAGCATTGTTAGTGGAGAATTATATTCATCTTATTAGAGAATTTTTTTTTTTTAAATAGAATCAGTCTACTTTTAGAAAGAAAAAAAAAATAATCCTAAATAGGTCTATTTTTAAAAGACATAGAAATTACAAAACAAAAAACATTCGTATTGAAAAAGCAAGCGAGAAAGCAAAGTCTTACTTTTAAACTCTATAAACTAATTTTGTAAAGTTCATCTCTGTCAGCACTACACAATCACATTTGTCCTTATCTTACGTCTCGATCACGTTAGATTAGAAAAAATGAAGTTATAAAATATTTATGTTTGATTGCACAATAAAATAGTACTCCCTCCGTTTCGCTATAGCTGAGCCGGAACTTTTAAACACGCAGTTTTAGAAATAAATGTTGGGTGTGTTAAATAAATAGATAAAAAAGTAAAGGAGAAGAAAATGCAGAAAGAATAAAGTATAAAGTGAATAAAGTAGAGATAATAAAGTAAGAGAGAGTAAAGTAAGATAGAGAAAAAAGTTATCAAATATGGAAATGACTCAACTATAAAGAAACTTCCAGAAATGATAAAATGACTCAACTATGGCGAAACAGATAGCGAAACAGATGAAGTAGTTAGTAAAGACTATTTTTACTTGATCTTATGCAAAAATATGAAAAATGAGTAAAACAGTAGCTAATTTTCATACCATGATAGACAAAGGCGAAGCGTATCGAAGAATGTTGAAACACGCACACAGAAACCCAGTGAAATTAATGCTTGATTCTCCCTCCAATTCAAACCTACTCACCCAAATCGCCACCACCACAAACCCTACATCCATCACCGCCGCTATCGCCGCCGTCCTCGCCTGAAAACCACTCATTGATATTGTAATTTTTTGTTTCAGTAAGCATTTCATCAAACATTTGGTGTGCAGAGCTCGAAAATCCAAACATCAAATAACAAAATTGAATTTACCCTGATCTTAGGAGGAGCAAATGCGAGATAGAGAAAGAGGTAGACGGTGGATATAACGATGCCAGATCCATTGACTGTAGCTACAAGCAACGCATCTGGTTTGATGATTCCGTAGTAAGTCCACAGCGATGCATTCAACACCATACATATGTATGGGAAGCTCGAGAAATCTTCCGTCGATCGCTTTTTGACTATCCTCGCGAATGTTCCTCTGCAAAAAATACGAATCGGAATCCTCAATTGAAGATATTTCAATTGATGTTACGAGATTGAAAACTGAACTTACATAGGCGAAAGCAGTATTAGAAATGCGGAGATGTTACCTGAGAAAAAAAAAAAAAAAAAAAAAAAAAAAAAAAAAAAAAAAAAAAAAAAAAAAAAAAACAGAGATGAAAAAAAGAATTTTAATACTCCTGCAAGATTTGTGTTTTGTTGTTAGTATGAATTTGGGTTGTGATTTGATACCTAAAATCCCCAGCATAAAACTGAGCTCCACCATTGTTGTTTGCTGGAAATACACACCAATAACTCCGTTTGTTTATATAACCGCCGCACTCCATTTATAAGCATTGTCTCATTTTTTTATTTAAAATTTTTCCTTCTTATATTCAGATGGGAACTATCCTGTCCCTCAAAGTTTAGTCAGTTTTTCCATTTTCATTTTTTCCACCTAAATTTATCTAATTTTATTTTTTTATCATTTTTAGTAATAAATTTCATGTCGTACTAACTCATTTCTATTCATATTTTATTATAAAACTAATATATAAAAATTGAACTCATATTCCACTAACTTTTTTAACTCACTTTTCATTACATTTCTTAAAGTTTATGTCCGGTTATAGCAAGACAATCTTTGTGGAACATAAGGAGTACTATATTTTTTTTATTGAATTATACATTATTTTAAAAATGAAAGACTATGTTCTGTACATAGATGTGATCATTTAAAAAAAAATAAAACTTTAAAATTTAATATTTTAAGTTCAAACATGATAATAAGATGGATCAGAACTTGGCGAAAATGTTCTCTATTATCCTTTCAAGATGGCAATTACCCAATAATGATTGAATTAAAATATATTAAATATTTTTTAATCGACGTGTAGTTAAAAAAAAATTTCTGACACGTGGGAAAATGGTGAATCAAAACCAAAGATCTAGCTTATCGCTAGATGGGGCAAATGCCCCTGCTCATAATTAACTACGTATATATAAATATAATTTGCTATAACATTTTTTTTATTAATCTTTCATTAATTGCCTCTTCATGAATATTTAAATTATCTTCAGGTATATTTTTCTCCATTTTACTAAAGAATTCTGGCTCTGTAAGGATCTAGTATCTACAGAAACTATTAGAAAACAATTTAAAAAATGAATAAAAAACAATAAGACAGATTTACTGAGAATCAGTCTCACGTTGTAAGTGGTGAGCTGTGTGTTTTTCAATAACTAATTAAGGTCACTCAAACTAAGATAATCTCAATAACTTTAATATAAATGATAAATTGTGTCAAATTAAATAAATAAATGAAAGATAATCTCAATAGCTTTAATGTTAATGATAACAGGTCAAATAAATAAATACGAGTACAAATTAAAAAATTTATATATTAAGATTATTTCATATATTATGTCCGTAAAAACACTATAAAGTAATTTTCATCCAAATTTCAATGAAGTACACATTAGTTTGCATTTGATAATATAAGTAAATTTTATTTTAAAATAAAAAAAATACTTCTCCATTCATAAAAAATAATCACATTTTGCCATTATATGATGTCCAAAAAAAATGTTCTTATTTCAAAAATGGAAATTTAATTTCTTTTATACGTTACCCACTTCATTTTCTCTCTTACTTTACTGATTTCTAATTAAAACCCTTGTCGTCTAATAATGAACCTATTTTTCGTGGCACGAGTTTAATGCGTAATTGGTACAGTAAGAGAGAATGAGACTAAGTAGTTGAAATTGTATAGTGAATGATGATGCTCATAAATGATAAAGTAAAAGAGTGGGAGAAAAATGTTGTTATAAATAGATATGGACTAATTTTATTGGATGCAAGTAAAAGAAAATATGATATATTTATATGGAACAGAGCGAGTAATTGTTGACAAATGTTCTTAAACAATATGCCTTTACACAAAAATATAACATCAATATATCTGAAACTAATTTATATAAGAAACTGAAGTACATGAAAATAATTATAAATCAAATAAAAATAGCGTTTTAAGGTTGAATTATAAGTTCAATTGGAAAATGAATTGTCTGAATTGACTGAATTTTTCTCGCAAAGTCACCGTTTGTAGCACATCATGTTCATGCTCTATTTTATATATTGCGCAGACCTTAATTTAAGAAATCAGACTGAAATTTATATTACTTAAAATTAAAAAACTAAATGCATAACCAGCATAAATGTTGTGTGAAATTATCATTACATATTTTGTATATACATGAAAATATACTTCCTTTGTCCCATAATAAATGACATAATTGAAGAATGACACAGAATTTTCGGAGATGTTGTTTTGTGTATTAGGTAAAAAGAAAAAATAGTATATTTATATATATTTGAGAAGGAATATTTTCTAAAAAAAAATGTAACATTTTTATAGGATATTAAAATAAGAAAATATGACATTTATTATAGAATGAAGGCACTATCGTGTTATCGACCAATATGAACTACTACTAGTTAAGTAGCAATAGATATATATTTGGTCAGTCGCATCACATGTTTAAGCATATATGGCCATGAAGTCAAAGATTTACACATTTTCTTTTATACTATCATTATTACAGACAGGTAGAAATTATAAATTTATATGTATAGAAACATAGGCAGAGTACAAATAATGAACTCTAAGTAGAAAAAAGGAATATAGAATTTGCAGATAATTCCAAACACCCTCCTGGTCAAATGAAGGACCATTTATTTCTCTCTCTCCGTCTCTAAATTAAAAGCACTCGTGCTTGACATGAATTTTATTATATAATTGATAAAATAAGAGAAAGATAAAAAATAGTGTAAGTAGTGTTAATAGAAAGTGAGCTCCACATCAGTATTAGTGTATTGTAATGATATAAGTTGTAAATATTAGTGTCCTTACCGACGCTTTAAAAAGTGTCCTTAGTGGGAGTGTGCCAAATATAATCAAGGACGCTTTTAAGTAGTGAAAGTGAGGGGTTTTGCACGTGTGTCGTGTGCACGTGTCCCTCCTTTCAACAAGATTTATAGTTTCCCACTTTTGCAACAAATATTACTAAGTATAAGCGGCAAGAGAGGGGTCGAACCCTCAGAGACCATGGACCTACTCGAGATTGTTTCTACGACACGGGGTTGGTGTTAGCCACCATGCCTTGAGCATTGGAGTATGGACCTAGACACTAGAGTGGGAAACTTGAGTTTTAAGCATGAAAACCGAGTTGAGAGCTTAAACTAAATCTAACTAAGGGAGCATGGAATGAAGTGTAATCCCAGCGTCAGAGTTGTCAATTCCTCCGCCGAGACTACAGAGCTAAGCTAAATGGATTTAAACATCTAAATTACCAATTGCGAAAAGCATCCAAGAAACATGAAAATAAATCAAAGCGGTAAAGAAAGCAAGGATCCAACATCAGAGTCTTCGATTCCTCTGCCGAAACCATTAAATCTAACTAGAAAGCATGGTGTGAAGAAGCTTCTAAGATGGGGGCATCAATTCACCGTTGAAATAGCCATGACACTGTAATCTACATTAAAATATTGAAAACATGAAAATAAACCAAAGCTCCATAAAAACTAGAAATAAACCGAGATCCAACGGCGGAGTTGTCAATTCCTCCGATGAAACTCGGGATCTAACTACAACATCTCAAAAGCAGCAAAGAAAGCAAAGATCCAACATCGGAGTCGTCAATTCCTCTGTCGAACCCATTAAATCTAACTAGAAAGCGAGGAGTGAAAGAGTCAGAGGCGTCAATTCCATCGTCAAATCTACCAACACACTGTAAACCTGCATTAAAGTATGGAAAACATGAAATTAAATGAAAACTTCATAAAACTGGAAATAAGCGAGATCTAACGCCGGAGACGTCAATTCCTTTGCCGAACCCATTAAATCTAACTAAAAAGCAAGGTGGTGAAGGAGCTTCTAAAATGTAGGCGTCAATTCCACCGTCGAAATGACCAACTCACTGTAAATCTACACTAAAGCATTGAAAACATGAAATTAAATGTAAACAGGAAATGAAATAACCAAAGCTTCAATAAATTGGAAATAAGCGAGGTCCAACGCCGGAGTCGTCAATTCCTTTGTCGAACCCAATAAATCTAACTACAAAGTGAGGTATTAAGGAGTTTCTTAGATGGAGGCGTCAATTCCATCGTCAAAACGACCAACACACCGTAAATCTACTCTAAAGTCTTGAAGACATGAAACTAAATGTAATCCCGATGTCGGAGTTGTCAATTCCTCCGCCGGAACTACAGAGCTAAGCTAAGAAAGTGGTATCTAAACTAAGCTAAGAAAGCTTCCTACCTAAACTAAGATAGCGTTAAGCCTCTCTTTCCTTGTGGAAAGCTTCTATTTATAGAGCGGCTTTAATCTTCAACCCTAAGGTATCTTCTCGTCTGATTTGACCATTTTACCCTTGCAGTAGTTTAGGATGATCCAGTAGATACCTCTTCATGTGTGAATTCCTCTTGATCAACTTGAGCAGCTCATATCTTTATGTGGTGGCTTGATCAGCTCATGTCTTCATGAGGTGGCTTGATCAACTCATGTCTTCATGGTGGCTTGATCAGCTCAGTGCTCCTCTTGATCAACTTGCACCATCTACTTAATCCAGCTTGATCAGGTCAGCATGGTTGCCTAGCATGGTCATCCCATCTAGGCCCTCTTGATCCGCTTGTCTCCAACTGATCAATTTGTCTTCAGATTTGACCATTTTTTGCTCATTTTCCAAGTTGATCAAGTTGTTCATGCATTCTGCCGCTTCAACACTTTTTAGCTCCTGCACACTTAAATTTACCACGTTTTCGCACATTATCAGCCCGGTTAGTATAAAAAATCTCCTAAAATCAATGCATGAAACTAGCCTTATCAAGTAGCGTCGTGAATTCATTAGGGATGCTTTTAAAATTGAGTCTCCAATTTATTCGGGACGCTTTTAAAATTGGGACGCTTTTAAATACATTTAGGACACTTTTAAATAGCGTCTCCAAATACATTTAAGACGCTTTTACATAGCGTCTCCAATATATTAAAGACATCCATAAATGATTTCTCTAATTATAATAATAATCTAGAATTGATATCCATTACATATATAATACGTGAAAGGTCTGCATACATATAAATTGCTATAGACCAAAATCAGAACCAACAAATTTTCATTTCTCTCAAAAAGGCTAATTTTTACAGTCATAGTAAAACATATACTAGAAAATGCAGTCTTCCATCAACTCAAACAAGTCCAAAACAAGACAAAAGAAACTAGACATTCATCTCTAGTCTCGGTCCAGCAACATAAAAAAATGAGTAGTGGAAAAATAACACATAAAAGAACAAGAGTTGACTCCATCATGATATACAATTCTCAATAACAAGAACCAACCAATAACTATATTAATGCAGTAAATAGAGGCAAAGGGTAATAACATTATACCGTGAAAACAAAGTAAGTGGTGAGTCCATCATCTAAGACTTTTTGGCATTCAGTCTTGATAAAGGTCAAGTCATCTCCTTTCTTGTTCTGACCGGCTTAGTTACAAATGATACGTATTCCCAATTTCAAAGGCAAAATTATAATTAAATTTTCTCTGTCTACACATTCCCAGCTTGGTTTGATTGCCTGCTATTAGAAATAGACAAAGTGTTACATCATGCAAAAATAAAAATGTTCAGGAAAGATGATATAATACTATTATCTGAAAAGAGATAGTGTGCATGTACAGATACCTCTATCTGAAGAGATATATATATCACATATTCATATAATAATGTGTACGTTTAAACTTTATATATCTAAACTTGACAATGCATTTGTGTTTCTATAATAAGAGAACATATGTAATTGGATGTTAAACACTATGGATAAGCTTACCTTGATAAAGATTATCATCTTTGATATTTTCCTCTAAACCTTTGACTGAAACAACACTTAAATATGAACAAGAAATACATATTTTTTAAACAACAAATATCATCCATGCAATTAATAACATGTTAGTGTTACCAAAGTTGAACCTAATATCATGTTATATCCACAATCAAGTTTATAAATATTGTCTCTACAAACAGACAATGCAAAAACATGCCAATATTAGAAATCAGAAATCATTAAGCTTTTGGTACCTGCCAAAACTGTAGTCAAAGATTTCTATCAGCTTCATCAATCACAATGTATTGCATATTCCAAAAATTGAACATATAAGTAAGGCAAGAGTCATATGACCACAACAACAGACTACACTCAAAAGGATGTACTGTCTTGGGAAGTTCTACTTTTAAAATTTGCAACAAAGATGAAGTGATTTGTGACAGGAACTAGAACGATGTATGTAGCAAGTAAAAAACTACTGATGTGCATGACTTTGTCATTTGTAGTAAATAGGATTCAGCTAACACATGGCTCATCAGGAGCATCCTTCTTTAGGTATGTGATAAGACTCGTTTCATGCATTGGTTTTGGGTGAAAATTCTGTGTTTTTGGGGGGCTAATCTATATTTCTGGGTTTAGGTGCGTAACAAATCTGTCAGACTTAAAAGTTGTTGTTACCTAACCTGGCAGATGCAAAAGAGATGAGATTGAGGTGAAATTCAGATGCCGTCGTTCGGACCAGGGATGATTAGAAGTTGGCGACAGGAGCAGAAAGGAGCAAAGAGAAGATATTTAGAGCATCTTATTCAAGGGTACAAGTGTCAAATTACCAAAATGATGGCCTAGGGATTAGAGCCTCACCTATATAAAGAGCTCAACCTTAAGGAAGAAGGCATCACTTCTACACACACTCTCTTAGCTCACTTTTGGAGGCTCCTTGTTCCAGTCCTGTTTTTCACACTTCAAATACTCGTTTCACTTGCTGCGCACTTGGAGATGGGGTGATTCCTGGCCGCCGTTGTGGTTCTCATAATTTTGCTGTCGTGTAACACCGCCTTGTGAAGGCGAATAAACAATATTTACCTTGCTTTGTTTAGTTTGCTTTCCGTTTTAAGTACCTGTTGGTTTTTAGTTTCGTAACTTTGGTTTCTGACTTTGATCTACTGGATTCGAACCTATTTCTCATTATTATGGAAGTTTATGTTGGTTTTTGTTGGATCTCGCTGAGTTGATGTTTATATCTTGCTTTTCGCTTTTGTTGTTGTTGATTGTTGGATGTTTGGAGCGGAGATCTGTTGGTTTATTGTTGGAGGCTGTGGATTTACGTATGGAGATGTTTGGATCTGTTGAATTGTGGTGTATTTGAGTTGGAGTTTCGTAGATCTGGTATTTGCTATTTACATTCTGCATGATTATGGCTGTTTACTTTCTATTTCTTCATCTGCTAGACCAGTAGCGTAGATCTGTTAAGTTTCGGCTCTAATTTCTCGTTTTATGTTTAGATCTGAAGTTTACTCTGTTTTTATGGTGTTAAATGCTCTGTTCTTTCTGATATTCTCGTTTGATTCATGAAGAAGATGAAGTTTGTTGGTAGTTAGAATCAGATCTCCTTTTGTCAGTACTTTCTGCATGTCCTTTTGCTTTTCTGCAGTTTTTCCAGACCCTGGTCGTTTAAGGAAATTGGTCCCCACTGTTCGCTTTGTCTTTGTTTGTCTAAATTAGGAAAGTCTGTCTAGTCCGTCATTTCCAGTTGTTTTAAAAGTTTCAAATATTTCATTTCTCAAAGTCATGCATGTTCCGTACGTTCTCGTTTCCTAGACCCAGTAGGTAGAGTAAAGTAATTTTTAAATCTCTCAGACCCATTAGTTTTAAGTTCTCAACCCCAAAAATTGCGTGGCAGCAGCCAACCCCCCCTTTTCCAAAACATCCCAAATGCAGTTTCGTAACACGTCCGTCCTCGTGGGATCGATCCTTTACTTCCCTGTGCTAGTTGTAGTATAGTGGGTTGAGGTTTTTGAAGAAATAGAGTGCATCCAACGACCCCTATCTGATAGTTTCATGATCTTCTAGACCCTAAGATCTGGTTGAATCTTCTGGACCTGTTAGATTGAGATTTACGAAAAACTGCACTGCACGTTCATAAGTCTTCAAATGGCGTCGTTGCCGGGGAGGGATGGTGTTATTTGTGTGTTTGCGAATGTTTTGGTGTAAATAGTTTACTTATTATGTTTTCTTTTGTTTCTTTTTTTAGTTTATGAGCAAGAGCTCCAGGTTCGGACACTGGAACAACTCACCTGGTTGGAGAAGCGCCCAGACGAGTTGGCAGGTTAAGGAAACCATATTCCCAGTTACCACCAGATCGGGGCTTACAACAGGGGATCTAGTTCACCTGAGTTCAGAGAGTGACGAGGAACCGACCTCGACAGTTAAGAGTGAACCAGAGTCAACCTCAGAAATAGAGGAGGAAAACGTTGAAGACATGGCCAACGCGGTCGACGATGACACGGAGATAGGCTCACTCACTTCCCATCTAGATGGCGAGCCTGCCCAGGCTATTGTTACTACCCAGCGACAAAAGGCGATCGACATCAAAACGAACGTGCTGGGCGTTCTATATAATTTCTCTGGGCGAGGAACGAGTGCCCCTACGAGTTCCTCAATGAGTTCAGTAAGCTTTGCAGTATTCAAAAGAGGCCCAACGACACAACAGAGGAGGATTATCGCCTATGCGCTATTCCATTTGCGTTGAAAGGAGAGGCCAACACATGGTTGTTAAGGCTGCCATCAGAATCCATCCTCACTTGGGGAGATTTCAAGAAGACTACTTCTTTCCTTCGAACAAAACCAATGCCCTCAAGAAGGAAATTTTGGAATGTAAGCAAGATTATGATGAGTCCATGAGCCATTATTGGTCGCGTTTTCAAAGGATTACTCGATGCCTGCCCTAATCACAGGATGGTGGACACTGAGATCTTCTATCTGTTCTATGAAGGAGCGAAGCCTGAGTCTAAGGACCTGATGAATACCGCGAGTGGAGGAAATTTCACCAAGAGAAGGATGAGCGAAGCCCGAGAGATTCTAGGAAAATTAATTGATGCAAAGAAGGCATACGATTCTCCTCACACCATCTTGAGAAGAGGAAGTGTGGATGCAGTAACTTTGCAAAGTGAGGATAGAATGGATGCTCGAGTGGACGCAAGGATGGATGCTAAAATGGAGCAGCTAGAGAAAACGATTCTGACCGCCTTGGAAAAAAACAACTCACCCGACCCGATGGAAAAAGATAAGTAGTCATCAGGTCCGGAGGATGGATACAATTGTTATGGTTCTCACGGAGGGATGGATTGTCCAGCCCAAGTGAATGCCGTGGGAAATTGGAATTAGAACAATCAAGGCAGTAATTGGAACCAGTGAAAATTAAAGATGCTCCATGGAGAGACATCCCATGCTTCAGATGGTCTGATGGGAATCAAAACCTCCAACTACAGAATCCTAATTCAGAAGGAAACCAATCCAACTGGACCGAGAGGAATCAAGAAGGACAGGGCAATTGATATGAAGCTCTGGTGGAGATTCCGAGAGCAATCTTCACTCTGGGCCACACACATATATAGCAAATACTGCAGGAGAACCTCGCCCCTTGCCCTCTCCACCTCGAGTGGAAGCAGCCCCAGACTCTCGAGGGCCTGGACTGTCGCCTATCCGCATATCCTCTGGGTTCTGAGGAAGGGGAATATCCTCTTCTGGGATGATATTTGGCTCGGGGATCGGCCCCTTAGAGAAATATGTATGGATGACCGAGGTAACCCGCAAGCCCGGGTCTCGGACTTCTGGGTGGACGGCCAATGGAACCTCCCCAAACTACAATTGCTCCACTTCCAGGCCGGCTTGCCTCGGCAGGTGATTGAGAAAATTATTGACACCCCCATTGTCCAAGACGAGCAAGATACCCCGAGGTGGAGCCTCTCCAAATCTGGGCAGTTCACTCTAGCCTCAGCCTGGCAGACGATTAGATCGCAGCGGCCTATCATCCCGGCCCTTGAGGAAACTCCAATGGAGGAAAATTGAACTTGCCTCTAAATGCTACTGCTGTCCTTGGCGGCCGGGAATAGAATCCCCCCAACACCTTTTCGTGAATGGCTTCGGCGCTATGAGGGTTTGGCGGGATTTCGATACATGGTTTCCCGGTGTGACGAATCCCATCAGACACGAGGTTTCGATTCCGGATAGGCTGGAGTGCTGGGTAAAGCGCACAGGACAGATGGAGAAATCACACCTCTGTCGAACCATCCCCTACCTCATCTTATGGTTCCTCTGGGCGGAATGGAACAGGTGCCGACACAATGAAGCTCCGTTCAGATCGCAGAATGTAGTTTGGCAAGTCCAGATACATATTCGGAAGCTTATGGATAGTGGGAATCTCAACCGTAAACAGAGGGATGATGTGAGCATCCCCTGGCCGAACGCGATGCATTCGAATCTCAGACGGCCAGCCCAACTGGCCCTCCCGGTCAAATGGAATCCACCGGATAACCCCTGGCTCAAACTCATCACGACGAGAAGATTCTTAGAAGCAACGGGCCATGCAAGCGGAGGAGGGATCATCCGGGATCATCGTAGGAAACTCCTCCTAGCATTCAGCACGCCGTTGACAGCAAAATCCGCTCTTGAGGCAAGTGCTAAGACGATTATCCTTGGCATCGTCGAGGCTAAGGCCTTAGGAGATCACATTTGGGTTGAGACCAATGACCCACAAGTGATCCCTCTTGTAAAAGCTAGCAGCTACGGCCCGGCCCAGTCTAGACACGACATGGCTAGACTCATCACGATGCAAAAGGAGAGTAACACCGCTTTCCACCCCATGTGCCGGAAAAGAAACAAGGCAGCAACTTACCTTGCCAAACAGGGCGAGGGGCTCGCAGCCCCTTGTAGCTATGATGAGTACACGACACCTAGGCTGCTAAAGGCAATCGTCCGTCTGGAACAAATGGGTGTCCCCTACTTGAGTGAAGAGACTGATCGGTGAGCAACCTGCATGGAAGGCGCGATTGATCTTGCTTTTTCTATTGTCTCATCTTCGTTTATTTAGTAAGAGAATAGGCTGGTGTCCGTCCCGTGTGTGTGGATTGGACACTGAACTACTCTTGACTGTCCCCTTTCCGGCACGTCACTTTTGGGCGGAGCCAAGTATTGTACCAAGCTGATTTCTGATATATAGGGATAAGGGACCCACGAACCCTCCACCGCTTGGTGTTTTTTAAAAAAAAAAAAAAAAAAAGGACAGGGCAATTGGAATCAAGGAAGCCAAGGGAACCAATCCAACTGGTCCGGGAGGAATAAAGAAGGACAATTCAATTGGAATCAAGGAGGGCAAGGAAATCAGTCCAACTGGAACAATAGGAACCAAAATAACCAAGGAAACTCATATGTACCCCCACACCAGAGGAATAACAACTACCAAGGGAACCAAAGGCCCGGTAATCAGTACCACAATAATCAAGGAGTTCAAGGAAATATCCGTCCAAATCAGGGGAGTGGACCAAATCACAATCAAGGGCCAAGTGGCAGTCAACCGAACTCCAGACCCCAGAGGAATCTAGATGAGATGGTTCACGACCTAGTCAGTTCTCAACAACACATGCAGAACAACTTACAGGCCAACAATGACGTGGTCTACAAGCTTCAGGATGCTCAGCAGGAACACAAGGCTGCAATGGATCTGATGTCGAAGCAATTATCTCAGATCGCGACTTCCCTGAGCGATATGCGTGGAAATGAAGGAATGATTCCAGCCTCGGTAAAACCACCAGACATGGAAAATATCAGCCAGATTACCCTGAGGTCTGGAAAAGCATATGAAGGACCCAAGTTGAAAGTGAATGATGAGACACCTGTGTCGATAAGCGAGGATGTCATCCACCCGGTCCAGCAGAAAGAAGATACCAGAAAAGAGGAAGCCAAAGCAGAGGATGATATCCAAGCTAGTGATTTGGGAGGACCGTTACCTCGAATGGCTGACCCATTTTTCCTGGACCCAGAGCCTATGGTGGAAATTGAAGAGGTGAAAGAAGAAACTAAAGAACCCTCTAAAGAAGATCCTACCAACTCAATGAAGCGGGTAAAACCTTTTCCCTACCGAGGGGATGTGAAGAGTGGTCGAAGAGTAAGCGAGATGTGTTTAAAATAAAATCTCCCGATCCAGAGAATCCACTAGACACCGGGTCTAGGAACTCAGAGAATCTTGGGTAACTTGTCGTTGGGCACACAATCAATTCCTTCGCCCTTCAAAACCCTCAACCCGCTATAGCTAAAAAGATTAGTACATGGAAGCAGGGATCGAATCCACAGAGACAGATGTGTAAGAAAACATGTTCAAAGACCTGGAAACTATTTTTGGCTGGTGCCACGCAATTTTTGGGGTTGAGCTTTAATTCCTAGATTGGGTAAATGAAATATTCTACTCTAACAGCTAGCTCTAGGCAGGGACATGCATAATGACTAAAGGCAATTGAAAAGATTACTTGATTGGGTAAACGACTTACTGAGCTAGCCTAGACAGACGAAAAGCGAAACGTGGGGACCATTTCCCAAAACGGCATAGTACGACTGAAAAAAGCTGCAAATTAACTAACCTAAGGACGAACCAACAACGACATCATCTTCTCTAATTTTTATCACGACCGATGAAAAACAGAGCAAATAAAAATCAAAGCAGGGGCTAACAAAATTAAACTGATGGACATAAAAAACGACTAAAACTAGCACAGATCTATGACTACTAGATGAGGCAAACAAGTAAATAGAATTCAAAACATCATAACCATGCAAATGTGAACAGATCTATACGTCGGATGCTTCATCCACTCCGGATCCAAGCCATCCACAACAATAAAACACCATTTCCATCTCCGATATTCACAAATTCAACTAGATTTAACTGATCAACCACAATCTCCAAGCAATTCAAACTCCAAACTCAAATCAACCAACAATCTCCACCAAAGCAAACAAATAAAAAGACAATATCATAACTGAAACCAATATAGAAATATCCATAGCAAAATGCGAAGTGTCTAGCGAAACAATAACAAAGCATAACCGAGCATCGAACAACAAAGACTCGGGGAAATACAGAATGTAAAACGAAAAACAGTAAAGGATTGTATCTTCGCCTCCGCAGAGACGGTGTTACACCACAACTAGATCTGAAAATGCACTCCCTAGAATGTATCCCCTCAAGCGTGTGTAGAGAAAAGTGGAAAAACTAAGCTAAGAGCCGAATGGAATGAGAGAGATGATTTCACGTTGATCGCATGCTCTTATTTATAGTGGATAGAGCTTCTAGACTGTTCCTGTGATTCCCATTTTGCCCTCCGATCGGATGCTCCCCAGTCTAGTAACTCCTCCCCCTTCCGCTCACTTTTCCTGCCAGCTTCTTCCTCCAGGCAATCTTCGTCTTCTTCCTGGGGCTGGCGATTTCTCTACACACCTGGCTTATAAAACCTTGTTAGACCCAGGAAATTACAAAATTTATCCCTATAACCAATGCATGAAATTAGCCTTATCAAACTGCTCACACTTAAACCATACATGTCCTCAAGTATAAAGACAAGAAAAAGAGAATAAGGCGAATTTCAATGCATGGTTATTCCCTGACCGGCATACTAAAAAAAAACTCCTAGACCTAGACATCCTATTGACATACAAAAGAAACAAACACTTAAGAGAATAAAACACATAGGCATGAATTAGTTCAGATTTTTAAGCATCTGTCCCCACAAGTTTAAGGTCAATCCAATAGTCTACACTCTCCAAATCCTCCTCTTCCCTTCTTCCACCTAGTCGGCTTGTCAGTTTGTCCAGATAGCCTTTAGCTTCACCAGTTGTTGGATTCGCTCGATCACTCATTCCTCACCAGGGATGTTAGGATCAAACGCTCTAAGTTATTTTCTACCACCGATGCTTCGGGTTATGAGAATTTCTCCTTCTAACCTCCTTTCTTTCTCTCTCTTTTTTTTTTTAATATTTTTTTCTCTCTGGACTTCGTCCAGCTTATACCTCTTGTTCCTGGACTTCGTCCAGCTTATACCTCCAGAATATATATATATATATATATATATATAGAGTTGTGATCAATGTCGAACCAATTTTAAAGACCGAACTAGAGACCAAATCTGGGCCATTAGATCTAGTTTTTTTGATGAGATGTCTTTGCTGTGAAATTTTTTTCTGCTTCATTAGATCTAGTTTTTTCTGCTTCATTCTGTACGTAATACCTTGAAACTACAACATGTTTTTACTTGCTTCCAGTAGGTTTTGAAATGATTCAACATATGCTTCATTCAAATTCATTGACGTGAGTTTTTACTTGATTAACATTTAAATATGCAATTTATTCAAGTAAGTTTATTACTTCATTCAGAAACGTTATTACTTCATTGGATAAGATTTTTACTTCATTCCAGTAGGACTTCAAATGCTTCTACACATACTTCATTCCAATAATTTATTATATTATTCCATGTGTTTATTAAACCATATTAGCGCCATGGCGGTGGTGATAGATATTGTAGAGAGAAAGAACGGCACGCGACGGCATTTACGTACTGGAATGAAGTAAAAACCTCCTGGAATGAAGTAAAAACCTATTAGAATGAAGTAAAAACCTACTAGAATGAAGTAATATATTCTGGACGAAGTTAAATCTTCGTAACATATTAGTATGACTTATTTACCTTCGGATGAATTAAAATAGGCTTGTGATGAAGGCGAAAATAATTTATAAATTTCTGTATCTTATCCATAAAAAACTAGATCTAAAAGCCCTAATTTGATAGGGTTCGGTGGTTCGGTCTTTAAGAGTGGATTTGTGGATAATGGAACTCTCTCTATATATATATATAGGGTTGCACTAGTGTGCTAACTAATTTACAGTAATAACTAATAACTTTCAATTCAGAGTATTAAAATTATCAACACAAAGATATAATTATATCAATACAACATGTAAATTTTAAATATCAACATAAAGACATAAATTTATCAACACAAGAAGATTGATAAATTTATGTCTTTGTGTTGATATTTTTAACATACAAAATTGATATTAGTTATTAGTTATATATATATATATATGTTTGTGTTAAAATGACAACCCCTCTTAAAATGACAACGTGACAACGCTTATACAGCAATATTATAAATTATTGACCATTAGATCATCTAATCTTAGGGCCAAGATTTGGGCTGCATTTCTGGATTTAAACTCATACTTGTTTTGATCATCTCCCTATATATATATATATATATAGGGATGTGATCATATGATAACCCATATTTATGGTTATAACCTAATAACCTTCATTCTACGGATGAAAAGTATCATTTAATGGAACAGAATATTATTTTATGGAATAAAAGTATCATTTTATGTATGCTGAAAAAATATCATTTTATCGTGTATAAATATCATTTTTAGTAAAAATGATACTTTTGACCCATAAAATGATAGGGTTATTAGGTTATCACATAAATATGAGTTATGATATGATCGCACCCATATATATATATAGCTTCTATATATATATATATATAGCGCACTATGGTCCATAAGGCAAATTCTGTCAAAAATCAAAGCAAATCTCAGCCCTTGGATCCTCAGATTAGATGGTTGTGATCATAATACCCGAGATACATTATTACACTAAAAGCGTTA
>NC_062969.1:30894494-30924745 GCF_023119035.1 Salvia hispanica
CTGGACTTCGTCCAGCTTATACCTTCATAACCCAATTTCCATTTTTTTCTCCTTCACAACTCTTCTCCCTAAACATTCAGTGGCGGCCCCTAAGCATGTGTTAGCTCGAAGTTATTTAAGGCTTATAACTCACTATTATAGTAGGGCTTCACAACTAAGTAAGTAGAGGCATCCTCCATCGTTCTCGCTTCACTTAGATTAACTAGGCTTATTACAGGAAAAAGCTTCTAAGTTGGAAAGCCTCCTATCTTCAATTACTTTCACTAAGGGAATCATGCCGTATTATATTCACTGGCTCATGCGACACAAACTTAGACTTACAGACTCTTAACATGCAGACAAAGTAATGCATTGACTCCTCTCTCCCTCCCACTTCACTCAAGCTTGTCCCCAAGCCATCGTCGTGAAGGGGGAAACAGAGAGATCAATGCAAAACAACAAAACAGGTTATAAAAACATAAACTTCTCACACTTAGACCAAGCATTGGGCTAAGTAGGAGAAAAACACAATAAAACAGAAAACACAAACTTCTCACACTTAGACCACGCAGTGGGCTAAGTGGGAGAAGACACAAACAATTATAAAACACACATAGGTAACAGAAAAAAAATAATAAAAAAACTAAAAGAATGAAAAATAAAAGTTACTTGGTCAAGGGATGGTGTTTCACTTCTGGGGCTGGCTCCCTCGAGAGGAGCATTGGGGTGGGATTCCGGGTCGGGTCATTCTTACTTTCTTCTTTGCTGGCTGCTCCAGCTCTTCTTCCTCCTGTGTTGCTTGTTCGGGTACTGGCTTCCTCACTATAGACTTCGGTTTAAATGGGGCTGGAACTTGTTTGGGAACGGCCGGGGATCAACTGCTTGAGCGATTGCTGCGATTGCCTGACAGAGGGACTGCTCTGAGTGGGCTGCTTGACTTCACTGCTGGACCCAGGAGTTGTCCTCGACTGGGTCAAGGGGAGCGTCTGCTGCATCCACTTTAACATCTTCGTTGAAAGCTCCACCGCTTCCGTCATTCGCTCATTCTGCTTGGCGCACTTCACCGCCAAATCTGCAATGTTGCCCCTCAGGATCTTCACTTCCTCCCGGTTCCCATTCAACTCCTTCCTGATCCCACCGAGTTCCTTAATCATTTCCCTCCTCATTGATTGCATTTCCTTCTTTACGTCCTGGACTTCCTTGCGTAGCTCTTCAATCTCTTCACTTGGCAAGGCTTCCTCGGCTTCCTCTGGCTCTGCTTTCACCTTGTCTCCCAACGAATAGAAGAGAGTTTTGGTGACGTGAGTCTGCAGCAACCCCTTGTTGAAAAAATAATCAACACTGAACACTTCTGGGGGTTCGCACATGACTACCAACAGAGTGGTCTTGGCAATTTCCATTTCTATGTTCCTCTGGAGGTAAGCGCCGATGAGGTGGCAGGTGTACATATGACGCGCAGGGTTGCTCGTCATTTGGTGGCACGCCTGCGCCAGCCAATATCCTAGGTGCACCTTTACACCTTTCGCCATGCACCATGTGAAGTAGATGTCGGTAGTGGTGAGAGCTGAATTCGCGGTACCCATCAAGTTATAACTGACAAATGTCTGAGCAAAGCGGAGAATCCGGTCTTCAATGTGGGAGGCCTTGGAGTAGCTGGACTTAAACGTCCCCGACTTGGGGTGCGTGATCAGTTCCCATGCCGTCTGCACCTTGAAACCAGGTGTGTTCTTCGACACTCCAACCATCCTATCATTCCACGCCCCCTCTTCATCCTCGGCTTGGGTAAACAATCCCATCCGCAGAGACCACTCCCGAATGCTCATCTCATACTCCTCATTAAAAAGCCTGAACGTGATAGAATCCGCGTCGAGATCAGTGGTATTCTTCAAACGAAAAGTGGAGAAAAACTCCCTTGCTAGATCCACTGGCACCCTCTCCTGACTGTGCTGTAACAACCACTCAAATCCTATCGATTGGATACAAGCGCGGAATTCCTTATCACATGCAATCATTTTAAGTTCCCTCGAGCTGTACTGCTTCCCTGACTTGGCCATCTTCCCGGCGCTACATCTTTCCTTGTACACTGCGATCCTCTTTTGGTCGTCGAACTGCCTCATCTCTTCCAACAACTCTTTAGTCAGCCAGACTTCCAGACGTCCTGGAATGGGCTCTTCTTCAGCTTCTTCAGAGTCATAGATGGTTTCAGGGATGGGCTCATCTTGTTCCTCGACAGAGGGTTCCTCGGTTATAGGAGAAAGGGTGTCCTCGACCTCCTGGACGGAGGGAGTTTTCCTAGACCGGGAAGATGAAGTCGCCGCCGCCTTTCTTTTCCTCGCCCTTTCCTTGGCCAAGCGGTGCTCCTCTGCCTCTGTTGCGTCAGGAACTAAGTCATTGACTTCATCGAGGAGGCTCCTCCTGGTGCGCCTCCTTTCTGCCCTCTCATCAACCTTCGGTTCATCTTCATCCTGGTCGCCTACCAGGTCCACAATCAATTTCAGCCCTCCTTCGGGCTCCGGTACTCCAGTCGTGAGTAGATCTGCTTCTTCCAATAGCTTTTATGGTGTTTCCCCCTCGCCAACCAACATCGGGGTTGCCCCCTCAATATAAATGGGGTTCTCCCCCCTGACATCTCCTGGGGTTGCCCCCTCTTCCATGGGTTCAGGGGTTGCGCCCCTGAAATCAGTTGGGGTCTCGTCCCCAATTTCTAAAGGGGTTTTCCCCACAACAACATTCTCTAACACAGGGGTTTCCCCCTCACAAACTTCCCTACCTTCAAGATTAGGGTTCTCAGGTTCTTGCCTTTCTGTCTCCACCATGGTTTCGTCGTTCGTCGATCCGTCACCCTTCGGCCGTTCGTGTACTGCCTCCTCTTCCTCCGCCTTTTGTGAAGCGGTTTCTGCATGTTGAGATGTAGAATCTTGCGGTCCTTCTTCATGAAGATTCGCCGGTTGTGCGGCCGAGTCTGCTGGAATCGTTAGTGGTGGTACGACCGGCGCAGACGGCATCAGGCTAGCGGCGAACAGGGCATACACTTCTTTTGCTTTCTCGACGCTCCCCACTTTCTGCGTCAATTTTGCCAGCAGGGCTGGGTCGTACACCGTGCTTTGTGAAATTCCGGTGCGTTGGGTAGAATCCATCGGTGCAGATCTGAAAAATGAGAGAAAAAAAAACTGGTCGAATCTGGTTAGGGTTTAGTTTCTAGAGAGAGAGAGCGAAGGTAGAGAGAAGGGAGAGTAAATCAGATTTCGTCAATTTGGGATTATTGGAGAGAGAAGGACGACGGTTTCTTTTCTGATGAAAAGATGGTGCGGTTGCAGGCATGAT
The DNA here is from genome assembly GCF_023119035.1 of Salvia hispanica. Classification (NCBI taxonomy): domain Eukaryota; kingdom Viridiplantae; phylum Streptophyta; class Magnoliopsida; order Lamiales; family Lamiaceae; genus Salvia; species Salvia hispanica. The sequence goes on from NC_062969.1 coordinate 30,897,798, forward strand.
GTAAGCAACCGTACAACTTCCATAAATATCGACCAGATTTTGAATTTCAAAATATCTTTTTCCCTCCTTGACTCCTTCCTCCAGGCTCCCCTTGACTTCTCCCCTCGGGTTCTTCTCTAGCTGATTCCCTCGACCATGTCCTACATAACAAAGAAATGAAGGTTCCAGACTCCTAGGTCAAGGTTAGAGTATAAAAATATCGGTTCCCTTCGGAGTCTGGTGCTTCGAAAATATTTTTGGATTTTCTAAGTTTGAAAAGCAATTAAACTATTTACACACTTTTTTGTATTCTCGAGATTCCCTGGTTCAGTTTGTATTTTCAAAATTGTTAACTTACTCCTTGACCCAGGAATTCATCGGGAATATCCCCCGTCCGTTTAGGCGATAGTAGGGAGTGCATGTAGTGGAACTTCGTCCACAACACACAACTCAGAATTATCCCTATAGACTTTCACTCTATGATCATTGACAAGGAAAGGAACAGAGTTTGGAGCACTTCCCTGGATCTCCACTGCTCCGTTTGCTCGGATGCCGAAGATGGTATATGGGCCGATCCATTTAGACTTCAATTTTCCTGGCCTTAGCTTGAGCCGAGACTTATCATGAAGGAGCACCTTCTGTCCCACATGAAGTTCCTTGACGCGGAGATTCTTATCATGCCATAACTTCGTTCTTTCTTTGTACCACATGGCAGACTCAAATGACTCCAGCCGAAGCTCCTCCAATTCTTGCAATTGTAACTTCCTCTCTTCTTCGCAAGCTGTCGGTTTCATGTTCAGTTCTTTCACTGCCCAGTACGCCTTGTGCTCAATCCCAACAGGTAAGTGACACATCTTGTCAAACAAAAGTCTGTAAGGCGACATTCCAATAGGTGTTTTAAAAGCAGTTCTGTAAGCCCACAATGCGTCTCCGAGCCTCTTGCTCCAGTCCTTCCTTGACGGATTAACTGTTTTCTCCAATATCGCCTTGATCTCGCGATTAGAAATCTCTGCCTGGCCATTAGACTGAGGGTGGTAAGGATACTAACCTGTCCTTAAGCAACTGGAATGCCCTTTCGCATCCTTCGTCAAAGACGAATTCCACGTCATTATGTAACAACCGAGTGAGTGGTTGCACGATTTTGCAAAATCCTTGATAAACCTCGTTGGTCGCAGGAAGTCCACTAGATCACGCGGTCTACGAACTCGTTGGTTGCAGGAAATCATGGTCGTCGGACACACAGAGCACTTCTTTCAAAAACCCTCAACCACTTTACTAAACCTAGTATAGGGAAGTAGGGATCGATCCCACAGAGAAGGATGCGTAATACTCATGTTCAAGGATTTGGATTTGTTTTTGGTGTTGGCTGCTGCCACGCATTTTTTCTTGGGTTGAGGAAAACAAATAAAACTTGACTTGGGAATCTTAAAACTCCTAAGCTAATAGCTAGATCTAGGCAAAATAATAAGAGAACATTGCGAGAAAATTAACTGCTCGATCACCGGATCTAAGAAAACTACTCCAATTATCTAGACCTAGGAAATAAACTGACTGTGGGGAACATGACTGAAAAAGCAGAGTACGTACGAAAAGCTGGCAGAATAACTAACTCTAGTACTAACTAACAGCGACATCATCTTCTACAACCAAATTGCGTAAAAACTCATAAGAGAATCAACACGAACGAAATCAAAGCAGAGCAAACTAAATTTAAGTCAAATTTATGCATGATCAACGAAGAACTAAACAGATCTGCAGACGCTAGACGAAGTAAAACAGAAAACAAGAAGAAAAACTCAAATCCATCTAACAACTTCCTTTTTCTCACTTCGGATCCAACCTCAGACGCTAAATCCACTCCGGATCCAAGCGTCCAACACAAACTCCAACCAACAGAAACACTTCATCACTTCAGATTCGAACAACAACCTCCAATCAGTCAATAAACCACAGATCTATCACCGAATACCCATATCAAACACCATAACATCAAAATAAAACAGAGATCGACATAATACTTGTTAAAATAAACTTCCAGCAGCGAGATCTACGTAAATCAACTCAAAATATCACAACTAAACACAAATCAACAAAGCGAAAAGATAACGAGTATCATCAACAGCCAAGTCGACTCCCAAAAGTGAAGTTCGACCGCAAAGTGCAGAACAAACGGAATTAAAAGAGATTGTATGTTCGTCCACACGCGGACGGTGTTGCAACTGCGAAACTTCTAAAGAAAATAACCCTTCGTAACCCGACTACCCCAGATCTTCCATTCCCAAGTGTGTGTTATGTGTGTGAGCTAAAAGAGAGTGAAAAAGTGATATGATATCCGTTGCATGCTCTCCTATATATAGGCGTTGGAGTGGGACCCAGCAAATTATAAAGCTTTTCACCATATAACCGATGCATGAAATTAGCCTTATCACTTGCCCCAACCACAGAATGATGGAGGCTAAAACCTATTACCTATTTTATGAGGGAGCCAATCCTGAGTCCAAGGATCTGATGAATTCCTTGAGTAGGAGAAATTTCACCAAGAATAAAGCAAGTGAAGCAAGAGAAACCCTGAGGAGGTTGGTCGATGCAAAGAAGGCCTATGATAACCCGCATAATCTTGTTGGAGAAGCTCAACAAATGCAGTGCAAGAGCAGGAAGGAGAAGGAGTGTGTAACAGAATAGATCGATTGGAAAGGGCACTTCTCAGCGCGATTGAAAAGAAGAATCCCCATGTCTCACAGGAGAAGGAGAGGTTGTCAGGTCAAGAAGAAAATCAACTCCAACTCTATTATGGTCCGTCAGGTGATGGAGAATACCAAGCCCAGGCGAACGCTATGGGAAATTGGAATCATAATAACCAGAATACAGGTTGGAACCAATGGAAGATTAAAGATGCCCCATGGAGGGAAAACCCCTGTTTCAGATGGACTGACGGGAACCAACAACCTCAACCTCAGAATCCTGGTCCAGCTGAGAACCAACAGAATTGGTCCAACCGGAATCAAGAAGGGCCGCATCACAACTCGAACTGGTCAGGGAGGAGTTAAGAGGGGAAGAATAACTGGGGCTACCGAACTCAAGGAGACCAATCTAATTGGGGTAATAGGAACCAGAACAACCAAGGGAGCTCTTATGTGCCACCACACCAGAGAAACACCACCAGGAATTATCAGAACTTCCAGCCCAACCATCAAGGAAATTAAGGGTCAGGAAATCAGCACAACAACAATCAGGAGGTTCAAGGGAACTTCCGCCAGAATCAGGGGAGTGGACCGAACCATGGTCAAGGATCAAGTTCCGGTCACCCTAACTCTAGGCCCCAGAGGAATCTCTATGATATGGTACATGACCTAGTCAGTTCTCAACAACTGATGCAGAACAACATGCAATCCAACAATGACGTGGTGCATAAACTTCAGGATGCCCAGCTGGAACACAAAGCGGTTTTGGAAATGATGGCAAAACAATTGTCCCAAATCTCAACCTCCCTGGGTGAGATGCGAGGGAATGAAGGAAGTATACCAGCCTCGGTGAAACCACCAGACCAGGCAAATATCAGTCAGATTACTCTGAAGGTCCAGTAATGAAGGATGATGAAAATGTACCCCCCGTGGTAAGCCAGGAGAGGGAGAGTTTAGTTCCTGACCGAAGAAGTATGGAGATAAGGAGCACCAGAGTTGAGGACGGTCTTCAGGAAGGTGATCTAGAAAGACCGCTACCCCGAGTGGCTGATCCATTTTTCCTAGACCCAGAACCAGAGGTGGGAATTGAAGATGTAAGGAAGGAAACTGGAGAGCCTTTAGCTGGAGGTTCCACAAGTGCATTAAAACGAATGAAGCCGTTTCCTTACTGAGGTGAAGTTAAAAAGAAGAAGGATGATACTGAGGACTTCATGGAAATATTTGGCTGAAAATCAACCTGCCAATTCTACAGGCCCTGAAGCTAGCGACCTTCAGCAAGTTCATCAAGGAATTCATTGCTGGGAAGACCAAGCCTAATGGGAAGATAGTGATTGGAGAGAACGTGTCAGCTGTGATACGGAAGATGAGAATGCCTTCAAAATGCATTGACCTAGGTATGTTCACCTTACCCATTTCTCTGGGCGACATAAAGATTGAACATGCTATGTGTGACCTAGGGGTGTCGATAAATGTTTTACCGCTTTCCATATATAAGAAGTTGGTAGGAGTTAGATTGGTTGACACGAAGGTGGTAATTCAATTGGCTGATAGGACATGCATTTCCCCCGAAGGTGTGCTGGAAAACGTAAAAGTTAAAGTGCATGATTTTTTGTATTCGACTGATTTTCATGTCATAAAATTGAGTGAAAATGAATCAGCTGAGCCTAGCGGTGTGCTTTTAGGTAGACCGTTTCTACGAACCGCTAAGACAATAATTGATGTTTTTGATGGAACCATATGCCTGGATTATCATGGGGAGAAATATACATTTAACAATGATGAAGCTATGAAAAAACCGTTAGATGTTGAAAATTTGCATGCTATCGATGTTATTAACGCTCTGGTCCAGGAATATCTTGAGACTGAGTTTATGCAGGAGCAGATTGAAGATTCAGAGTTGAGCCACTCTATTGACAAAGAGGTAGCAGGTTGGTGCGAGTGAATGCACACGAGGGAGTTGACAGACGAAGAGCTAGCCAATGCTATTTCAGAGTTTTGTAGGATTCCAGAATTAGCCAGGTCGAGGGGATCAGCCCATGTGGCTGGAAAATGCTTCTGGGTCGGAAAAGGGAATGATAACTGATGAAACATAAAAAATTCCCTTTCCCCAGGAAGAGAGTACACCTAAGAAGGAATTGAAAACACTTCTGCCATGCCTCTAGTATGCATATCTGGAAGAAAATGAGACGTTCCCAGTCATCGTCAACATCAACTTGACCGAGGAACAGGGAAAGGAAGTACTGGTGGTGATCAGAAGGAACAAGAAAATCATAGGATGGACTCTCTCAGACCTAGAAGGAACAAGAAAGCCATAGGTCTGTGCAATGTGCCAAGCACTTTTCAACGTTGCTTGATGAGCATCTTCTCAGATCTACTGGAAGTATGTATTGATATATTCATGGACGACTTCACCGTGTATGGGAATTCTTTTGACTCTTGTTTAGCCAACCTAGACCTCGTGCTGAGAAGATGTCAGGAAAAGAATTTGGTCCTGAACTTTGAAAAATGCCATTTCATGGTGCCAGAGGGAATCGTCCTAGGCCATGTAGTCTCGGAGAGGGGCATACAGTTGGATAAAGCAAAAGTCGATGTGATTTCGAAGTTGCCTTACCCTACGAATCAGAAAGAAGTCAGAGGTTTCCTAGGGCATGCAGGTTTTTATAGAAGATTCATAAGGGACTTTGCGAAGATTGCTCAGCCACTTACTCATCTCCTGCACAAAGGTGTTGAATTCGTCTTCAGCGAAGATTGTAAAAAGGCTTTCCAATTGCTGAAGGACAAGCTTATCTCTGGAATCATCCGTTCGAAGTTATGTGCGATGCAAGCGATTTCGCAGTGGGAGCGGTGCTAGGTCAAAGAATCAATGGTAAGAGTTATGTGATTTTCTATGCATCAAAGACTCTTAATCAAGCTCAGAAGAACTATGATACCACGGAGAAAGAAATGTTAGCTTTTGTGTATTCTTTTGAGCCATACTTGCTTGGGTCGAGGGTGATTGTTTTCACAGATCACGCAGCTATTAAGTACTTACTGGCGAAGAAGGAGTCTAAGCCAAGGTTAATCCAATATGTGTTATTTCTGCAGGAGTTTGATTGGGAGGTAAGAGATAAGAAGGGTACAGAGAACAAGGTGGCCGCTCATCTGAGTCGGATATTTCAAGGGGATACGGACGAAGTCATACCTGATGCCTTCCCTGAAGAACATCTTTACTACCTAGGGGAATCTGCTAGATAAATCAGTTGGGAGCCAGTACTGGCAGTAACCGGTCCAGGAGAATCTGACAAAGGAAAATATCCGCTTAATACAGAACCATGGTTCGCCGACTTGGCCAATTACTTGGTCACAGGAGAGGTACCGAGTTCGCAAGAAATTTCCCGGGCCCAAAAGATGAAGTTGAAGAGCGAGGCCAAGTATTACTTTTGGGACGATCCTTACCTCTGGAAGATGTGCTCGGATCAAGTAATTAGAAGGTGTATTCCGGAATGGGAGCAGAAGGACGTGCTCAACCACTGCCATGCCCTGGCATGTGGAGGTCACTTTGGACCAAGGAAGACTGCTAGGAAGGTTCTAGATAGTGGATTATACTGGCCGACGTTGAACAAGGATTCCTTCGAATTCTATCAATGATGCGAGAGATGCTAGCAAACTGGTGGAATTTCAAAAAGGGATGAGATGCCCCAAGTTCCAGTGATTGTCTGCGAGATCTTCGACATATGGGGGATGGATTTTATGGGACCGTTCACATCGTCTTATGGTAACACTTATATATTGGTCGCGGTGGATTATGTGTCCAAATGGATAGAAGCTAAGGCTATCGCTTCCTGTGAATCGTACGAAGTAGCAAAGTTTCTTAAGGCTAATATTTTAAACAAGAGTGCCTCGAGCTATAATCTCAGACCAGAGAACACACTTCTGCAATCGCACCATTGAAGCGTTGATGAGGAAATATGGCATCTACCATAGGTTGTCTACTCCTTACCACCCTCAGTCCAATAGCTAGGCAGAAATCTCTAACAGGGAGATTAAGGCAATATTGGAGAAGACCGTTAACCAATCAAGGAATGATTGGAGCAGGAGGCTCGGTGATGCGTTATGGGCCTACAGAACTGCGTTTAAAACTCCTATTGGGATGTCACCTTACATGTTGGTCTTTGGAAAAATTTGCCATCTGCCCATGGAAATAGAACACAAAGCCTATTGGGCAATCTAGGAGATGAATATGAAGGCGCAGTCCTGTGAAGAAGAGAGGAAGCTGCGCTGCAGGAGCTGGAGGAATTAAGGCTGGAGTCGTATGATTCAGCAATGTGGTACAAGGAGAGAACCAAACTCTGGCATGACAAGAACCTCCATGTCAAAGAACTGCAAGTCGGGCAGAAGGTACTCCTTTTTCAGTCCCGGCTCAAGCTGATGCCTGGGAAGCTGAAGTCCAAGTGGATTGGGCCGTACACCATTGTTGGCCTTCGAGCGAATGGAGCTGTGGAAATCCATGGAAGCGCCTCTAAATCTATTCCTTTCCTTGTTAATGGTCATCGAGTGAAAGTCTTTAGGGATAATTCGGAGTTGTGTGTAGTGGAGGAAGTGCCACTACGCGCACTCTCTATTATCACCTAATCGGTCAAGCAAGTGAGTATTGTTGGCGAATTCCTGGGTCAGGTAAATGGGAATGCATTTTTGATATATACACTGAGCCAGGGGATCTCGAGAATACTCAGCTGTAGGTGTAAATAGATTACCTGCTTTTTCGAAATTAAAAAAATTAAACAAAGAAAAAAAATTTAGTCTTCCAAAAATATATTCGAAGCACTAAGCTACTTAGGGAAATTGTTTTGTCTCATCTATAAATCCTCGACCTGGGAACTTGGCGTTTCACCTTTGAATTTTTATGTGTGGTATTGTGAGTTGCAAGGGGGAGGAGAGATTTTCGGACCAAATTTTTTTGGAGGGAAGATTAGATATTTTTGAATTTCAAATTTTAACTTTATGGGGAGGCGTACGGTTGCTTACATCACTCCTGCAACCGTTCCTCCCCTTTATCAAAATAATACAATATTCTTTCTTTTTCTTTCCACATTCACAAAAACACGAAAATTCTCTCGCTTCTCATTTCTCTCCCCTAATTTTTTTCTCTCATAATACCCACACCCCTCTAACCCTAACCAAAATTCTCCTAAGTTCTTGTGATTTTGCAGAAATAGGCCATGAAGAAGGTACCAACGCACACCACGAAGAAGGGAAACCATACCCAGAATCCACCAACTGGCAATTTATCCAAAACGCCGGCAAAACCGGGCGCGACATTGCCGGTTACTGCGCAAACAACCGTTCCTGTTCAAGAAGTACAAGCCGATAGGCGACCGGATTCTGTTCCGGAGTGTTCGACAGAGAAGCCTACCATCGTCACAGATTCTGGAGCCACGACCGCAGCACCACCGCCGTCGATGATTCCAGAGGAAACAACGGCCCAACCCTCGATCTCACATACCAAGAGTCTCAGGTCTCGATCGGAGCCCTCGCTCGCGATCAATCACATGCAGAGACCAGGCCGAGCACAAGCACTGCAAAACGAGATGTGGAGGAGACAGGTGGACGGGAGGAGGATGGTGATCTGGCTGAAGAGATGGAGCGCATGGTGGTAGACGAACGGAGTGATGAAAAAGCGATTAAGGGGGAAATCCTTGTTCCTAGTGGGACGAATGAAGGGGAAACCCATATTGAGAAAAGTATGGAGATGGAAGCCCCTGTATTTGAGTCTGCTGAGGGGGAAACCCCTGTTGTGTTTGCTGTGGGGGAATCCCCAAGAAATTTTGAGGGGGAATCCCTTGTTTTGGTTGCTGAGGGGGAAACCCCGAGAAATTCTGAGGGGGAAACCCCTGTTATGTCTGCTAAGGGGGAAACCCTGAGAAATTTTGAAGGGGAAACCTCATTTGTGTATGTTGAGGGGGGAACCCGTTTGTGTTTGCTGAGGGGGAAATCCTGGGAAAATCTGTGGGGGAGGAAACCCCCGTTAATACTGAAGTTCAGGAGCCCGCGGAAGGAGGGTTGAAAGAAGTTGTGGATCTGATAAACGATCCAGAAGAGAAGGACCCACCGGTGGACCAGAGGGAGGCTAGGCGAAGGGCCCGAAGAAGTTTCCTGGACGAGGTAGATGACCTCGACCCGCTCATAGGACTGGAATTCCTTGCCCCGGGGGGCAGAGGGCGAGCAGGAGAATGAGGCTCAAAGGGAAGCATGCGGCCCCTTCCCAGCCCAAGAGGTCGAAGAGAACTGTCTCCGTCACTCCCCAGGTGCCACTCCCGACTCCATCCAAGGTTCCTTACGCTAAGGAGCCAGTCGGTCCTGGCCCGGACAACGAGTCAGAGTACAAGGACGAAGAAGAGTAGGAGGAAGAGCTTAACTACGAGTGAACAGAGGTATGGGTGACCAAAATGTTGCTGGAGGATATTTGCAAGTTCGATGATCGGAGAAGGGCAGCGGCTTACAAGGAGCGAGGCGTGATCGGGAAACGCTATGACCCAGGGGCACTCAGGGAGATCAGGTCAGAGCAGGAATTCCTGGCATACATCGGGGACATAGGGTTTGAATGGCTGCTAAAGCATAGCACAACTGAGGTGCCAGTTACCCTGACCAAGGAATTTTTCTCCACTTTCCGCCTCAAATCCACGACTGACCTAGACGCTGACTCCATCACCTTCAGACTATTAAATCAAGAGTATGAGATGAGCATAAGGGACCTGAGGATGGTTTTGTTCACTTATGCAGAAGACGAGTATGGCATCTGGAATGAACGGATGGTCGGAGCCCCCAAGCATACCCCTGGATTTAAACCGCAGACAGCATGGGAATTTATCACACATAAGAGGGTGGGGACCTTCAACACCATCCAATCCAAGGGCTTCCACATCACTAACCACATCCTCCGATTTTCTTAAGTTTTTATAGGATACAATCGATGGCCACGGCCAACTCTTTCCTAACCACTGCAGAGCTCTACTCCGCCAGGTGCATGGCCAAGAGGATTAAAGTCCACCTGGGGTATTGGTTGGCACAAGCTTGCCACCAGATGACTGCCAATCCCTCTCGACAAATGTACACCTTCCATCTACTCGGTGCCTACCTCCAATGCAACATTGTAATGAAGATAGGAAAGGCGGCACCCGAAGTACTGATGTGTGAGCCCCCAGAGCTGTTCGGCATGGAATTCTTTTTCAACAAGGGGCTCTTGTACATGGATAGCCCGGAGGTTTGTTTCTACGATATAGGGACGGTGGTGGACAAGGTCAAGAAGGAGATGGATGGGATGGAGGCCGTGGTGAGAGCCAATTATGAGGAACTAAGGAAGGAGATGACAGTGGTGCGGGAAGAACTCGGCGGGGTCCGACTGGAGATACAGGCTAATGAAGGGGAGCATTGATGTACTGGCTGAGCGATCATCAGCTCAATATGATAGGATGGCTGATGCGGTCAGATTGATGATGAAAATAACAGAATGTCTAGAAGGGAAATTCTCCCAGACCCAGCAAAGGTTGCCTCCTGGATCCGGTAGTGTGGCCAGGCAGCCCGGTCAAGGCAGTTAATCCCTCCAGCGACCCCTATCGGCATCAAAGCCTGTGGTAGCCCCGTTCGTGTCAAGGTCCCTAGCGCCCGTGTCAGTGGAAAAGCCCGTGTCAAAGCAACCTGTGATTGAGGAAGAGGAACCAGAGTTGCCGGTTAGAAAGAAAGTCAAGTCGAACTGCCCCAGTGTACCACCTAGGTCTGGCTCCTGAGGGGCCAGACCCAGAATTGACCCCCCCAGGTGACCAAGTAAATTTACATTTCAGTTTTTATTTTCCGTTTTCTTTTTTTTTATGTGCATGTTTATGTTTGTGAGTCTGTGAAATTTTTTTTATGCTGAGCATGTTTATATTTGTTTATGTGTATGATCTCCCACTTAGCACAATTCTTGGTATAAGTGTGATAAGTTTTTGTTTGTTTAGCATGTTTGCTTTCTGTTCAGTAATTGTGTCTTCTCCCACTTAGCCCGGTGCCCGGTCTAAGTGTGAGAAGTTTCTTTGTATATTTTTGCATGTCTTTAAGTGTTTGGTGATTTCTATGTCTGTGTTTTGTTTTGTTTTGTGCACCAACTTCCCTGTTTCCCCCCTTCACTAGGATAGCTTGGAGACAAGCTGGAGTGAAGTGGGAGGGGGGAGGGAGTTAGTGAAATATGTGCTCAGCATGCGTAAGAGTCATTAGGTCTAAGAGTTTTTTGTGTTTTATGTGAGGGAGTTTTTTTAGGTTTTATGTGTTTTAGCATGAACTGGTGAAAATAATAAGGCAAGATCCACTTAGTGAGAGTAATTGAAGATAGGATGCACTTCAACTTTGAGGCCTCTTTCCTTAATAAGCTAAAATCGGTTTGGAGGAAGTAAGAACAATAGAAAACGCCTTAGCTGACCTAGTTGTGAAGCCCTATTAAATAAGTGAGTTATAAGCCTAAACACTGTGTACTAACATGTAAAAAGGGGTTGCCATCTGATGCTTAGGGAGAAAATATATAAACGAGGAAATAGTGGTGAAAAGTAAAACCCCACGAAAAAAAAGAGGGTACTGGAGGTATAAGCTGGACGAAGTCCAGGTAAAAGGAGGTATAAGCTGGACGAAGTTCAGGGGAGGAATAAAAATAAAAAAAAAAAAAACTTTTGGAGGTATAAGCTGGACAAAGTCCAGGGAAAAAGAATAAATTTAAGGGAAAAAGAAGGCTTAGAAAAGCGAAATTCTCATAACCCGAGGCATCAGTGGTAGGGCAAAACTTAAGCGTGATCAATCCTAACATCCCTGGTGAGGAATGAGTGATCGAGCAAATCCAACAATTGGTAAAGCTATAGGCTATCTTGACAAACTGACAGACCGACTAGGTGGACGAAGGGAAGGGGAGGATTTGAAGAGTGTAGAAAATCGGATTGACCTTAAGTTATTGGGGACGGCTGCTTAAAAGTTTGATCTAGTTCATGCATATGTGTTTATGTTTATTTTTCTTTAAGTATGTGTTTTCTTTTTGTCAGGTCAGTAACGCGTCTAGGTCTAGGAGTTTATGTGTCTTTAGGGTCGGTCATAAGATAACCATGCATCGAAATTCGTCTTATTTCTTTTTTTTTTTCTTGTCTTTATACTTGAGGACAAGTATGGTTTAAGTGTGAGCAGTTTGATAAGGCTAATTTCATGCATTGGTTATGGGGTTAAATTCAACGAATTTCTGGGTCTAACACAGTTTTTAAGCCAGATATGTAGAAAAAATCGCCACATACAGGAAGGAAGGAAAACAATCGCATGGTGAAGGAGTTTGGCGAGAAACTGAGTAGAAAAGGAGAAAAAATTACCAGACATAGGAGATCGCTAGATGGAGGGTTAAGAAGAGAATTCAAGCGAATATTCTAGAAGATCACCTCCACATCTATAAATAGAGAGCACACAACACACATGAGGGGATGGATCACGTTTTGCTCTTAGCTCACTATCTCACACTACACACTTCTACACACATTTGGGGTGATCGGAAATTCAAGGGGTTTGAGTTGTTGTTGTGTACCATCGTCTCCATGTGAGGCGAAGAAACAATTTACTTCTTTCGTTTTACTTTTCTGTTCTGAATTCTCCTAAGTCTTCGTTGTTCGAAGCTCGACGCTGATTTATTTTGCTGAACTTACTTATCTATCTATGAAATTCTTATTTTCTGTCATGATGGTGTTTGATTCTGAGTTTTGATGGTTGATTTTAAGTTTGAAGTTAATTTACTTGCTATGGATGCTTTTCGCACTTGATCTTTTTTGCTGGAGTTGAATTGTGTTGGGTTTGTAGTTGATCGGAGGAATTTGGTTAGATCGGAGTGATCAAAGATGGTATTTGATGTGGTTTGAAGTGGATTTCTTGGATCCGGAGCGGATGAAGCATCCGATGTTTAGATCTATTAAATTCTGCATGGTTGTTTGAAGTTTAGTTACTGTTTTTAGTTTACTTCGTCTACCTATCGTAGATCTGAGCATTTTCTGGTAGATCGCGTTATCCGACGTTCGAGTCGTCGTGTTCTGTTTAAATCTGGGTTTATTCATGTTTATGCTTGATTCGGTTGAAGATATGAAGATGGATGTTAGTTAAATTCATAGTTAGTTATTTGCAGCTTTTCATTCATACCCTTGTTGTTTTTGGAAATGGTGCCCACCGCATGTTTGTTTCTGTTTAGCTAGATTAGGTAATCTGTTTGCTAGGTCGAGGAATCATTGTGGTTATGGGTATGATGCATGTATGCGAGTCTTTCGTTTCCTAGATCTAGCTGGTAGTTAATTTCATTTTCAGTCTAGTAGTAAATTTCTCAACCCAAAAATTGTGTGGCAGCAGCCAAAACCTTTTCTAAAATCTCTTAAATGCTTTCTTACGCTTCCATCTCTGTGGGATTCGATCCCTACTTCCTTATACTAGTTTTTAGTATCTTGGGTTGAGGGTTTTGAAACAGAAAAAGATTGTGTGTCCAACGACCGAGGATTCTCTGAGTTCCTAGACCTTGTGATCTAGCGGATTCTCTGGATCTGAGAAGCTTGACCTTTTTTAAGTACACACATCGATAAAACTGGACTTTCACTTGCCTAGATTGTCATTTTAATTATGGTGTCAGCATAGTGCTCTGATTTCGTATCTCATATTGCTTGGAACCATATGCCAAATTGCTTTCCTATGTATCACATATTGCTTGCATATGTATTGTAGCTTGCATGTTACTTGTTGTCACATTGTCACTTTAAGAGTGTTGTCACCCTAACGCAACCCCATATTATGTCTTGTATAAATATATAATATTATGATCATGCATTCCATACACAAAGAAGAGAGATGCGAGAGTAGGGCTGAGATAAAAAGTAAATTTTTTTTTGACAAACTAGCTTTTCAAGATTGAAGGGCATTTTAGTCCAAAAAAGATTTAAAAAGTGCAAAAGTTCTTTTACAGATATTACATTAAAGATGCGATATTATCATTTTTGTGTAACATATATTGATCGATTTGCTAGAAGAAGGTAATACGTTGACAAGTTGAGGGCATTAAGCGATTGATAGTATTCCTCTATGTCACAGTATGACTGCATCAGCTCACGTACATCACCTCATGTTTCAGCTGGATTCTTATTTTATTTAAATAAGTACTTGCTGCAATTAGCATTTCCATCCCAGTGTTGTTCTACATTAAGGCTTCTTTTTACATACTGAAGACTTATGAACGTGCAGTGCAGTTTTCGTAAATCTCAATCTAACAGGTCCAGAGGATTCGACCAGATCTTAGGGTTTAGAAGATCATGAAACGATCAGATAGGGACGTAAAGGATCGATCCCACGAGGACGGACGTGTTACGAAACTACATTTCGGATGTTTTGGAAAATGGGGGTTGGCTGTAGCCACACAATTTTTGGGGTTGAGAACCTAAAACTACTGGATCTGAGAGATTTATAAATTACTTTACTCTACCTACTGGGTCTAGGAAACGAGAACGTACGGAACATGCATGACTTTAAGAAACGAAATATTAGAAAGTTTTAAAACAACTGGAGATAATGGACTAGACAGACTTTCCTAATTTAGACAAACAAAGACAAAGCAAACAGTGGAGACCAATTTCCTTAAACGGCCAGTGTAACGCCCCGTCTTTCGAACCCTAATTTTTGTGACGTGGAAATTTTTGCATTAAATGCTTTTAATGCTATGATATGTGGAATTAATTGATGAGTGATAAAATGCAATGTTCTTTGTGACCTAATTGCGATATGGAGTTGAGTTTGAGTTGAATAGTCAAACTTGTTGAATATGTGACGTGGCTATTGAATAGTCAATTTTGTGGAAAATATGACGTGGCCGTGGAATGGTCAAAGTCGTTGGACAATGTGAAGTGGAGGTGAAATCCGAATATGTGGATATTTTGATGTGGGAAGAAATAATATTTGTGGTGAATTATTATCCTAAGGGATGAGTGAGAATTTAATAGGAGCATTATTTAAGTATGTGGAATTTTCGACCCTCTCCTATTTATTGGAAAGAAATCCTATTTTTCTTGGATTTAAATTATTGCTTGGGATAATTATCCAAATTAAATCCAAAGTCCGAATATTCCTATTTATTGATGAAATTTTCGGCCCCTATATTTGTCTCTAGGGGGGATTTTCGAAAATCCCATGTTTTATGGGAGAAGGGATTTTATTATTATTTTATTTGATCCCTTGTTTATTCTCTTCCATAAATAAATTCAAATATCCTAGCATATCTTGCCAAATCTAAGAAGATCTTGCCATATCCTAATTAAATTAGGATTTAAATTAAATTCCTTCTAAGGAATTAAAAGTCACGCCACTTTCCTATTTAATTGGGGAGTATTTTTATTTTATTCTTGCTCCGTAATATTTTATTCTACTCCGTGAAATATTCAAATTAAATCATAGGCTAATTTAATAGCCTAGAATTCGAATTCCCTATTATTACTCTTCTAATTTTCGGCTATTCCAACAAACAAATCTTCTCAAATATTTATTTATTTAATTGTTGGATTATATCTTGCACTCTATAAATAAGAGTGAGAATCCTAAACCCTAGCACTACAGAAAAACCGCCCCACCCCCTAAATCACGTCGCTCTCTCCTCTCTCACACTCTCTCAAATATTTCTTCTACTTTCTCCATTAATTCTTCATCTTTTGGAGAAGAATTGAAGCTGCAATTCAAGAATTCATTGAAGAATCAAGATTCTACTTGTTTCTACCGTTTGTTTTTGCAAGAAAAGGTACTTCTATTATTAATCTTTTCTTCCTCTACCGATTAATCGGTGTTCTTGAGTCCACATGCATTTAGAACGAGTGAAGGGGGAAATTAATCGGTGAATTTGGATGCATGTGTGTGTGTGTGCGCGCGCACGCCTCGGTAGGCGTGCACATGTGTGTTGCGTGTGTGCGTGTGTTGTGTGGGAACACTCATGCGTGACACGATGTGATGATAAATCTGGAATTGTTGTGTGAATAAAAACGATATGATAATCGTACTTTGATTTTGATTGGTGATATTGAAAATAATCGATGGGAAAAGGGAAACGTGAGATCATGCATATTTTGATCCATGATTTGAGACTTATTTGAAATATATGAACTAAAGGTGATAGTTCGCGTTCCCGGTGTGATAACAAGAAGAAGTGCGTTTTTGAACTCAAAGGAAATCGAGGTGGGCTTTATTCTAAACTCTCTTCTATGTGCAAATTTATGATGTTGGAGAAATAAGGGTGGATTGAACTGTTATGCCATGCCTATAAATTATTTTGGATATTGTGAGTGCCTGATGCCTAGATTGTGAGTACGCTCCATTAGGCTACAGTGGCTATATAAACGAATTCGGGTCTGAGTAGGGCCGCAAACCCTACCAGGCTGTGTACACGGTGGGATCGGGAGCCGTCCTTGCTAGTCGGCCGGTCTCGTGGGCGAAAAGTGTGGCCACACTTTCGTCGCACCATATGAAATGATGATTGATGAGAAAATGGGAGGTATTGTTTGACTGGCCAATCCATGAAATATTTTGTGATACTCGATGCTTATCTTTAAATAAATGCAAAACCTCGACTT
Source organism: Salvia hispanica (assembly GCF_023119035.1). Classification (NCBI taxonomy): domain Eukaryota; kingdom Viridiplantae; phylum Streptophyta; class Magnoliopsida; order Lamiales; family Lamiaceae; genus Salvia; species Salvia hispanica. The sequence goes on from NC_062969.1 coordinate 30,914,071, forward strand.
CACTATGGTAAGGGTGGCATAACTATAAAATGATTTGGCATGAGTCCACTGAGTATGTTTAAAATACTTAGCCCTGCATGTGTTTTCCCTATGTGCAGGTTGAGCGACGATGGGCGGTCGGTGGTGTTGAGACAATGAATCGAATAAAATGGATGATTGGAACTTTAAGTGTAGTCGTGTCATCATACATGGCTTCGCTTTTTTTTCTCTTGGAATGCTTCCGCTGAATTTTTGGAAAAACTTATTATCTTTGGTTGTTGTGAACTTAATTCTTTGATTTGGAATGATGGGAATTATTGCGTTTTGTTGGAATTATGCTAAACCTTTGACTTTTGAGCCTAGTCTTTTATATCTATTAAATCTTGATTTTCGTAAGTAAACCGTTGACTTATTGCCTTGATACTTCATTAAATACTTGGTCAAATCTCTTATTATGAAACCCTAGTCTACATTCCTTGATGCCTTAAGTTCGCCTAGTTAACAGTCGCCGTATTTATTATACCCTAGAAATGCCGGGCTGTTACAGTTGGTATCAGAGCCTCAGTTCTTTCCGCTCTGGACCCAAGAGTCTTGTTGTAATAAAATCTGAAATTTGTGGGAATTGATTAAATAATATCGTCGAAGACTCAACACCACGACTCGTCTCCGCTCAACCATGAAGAATGAGGTAACCCGTATCTTTGAATATTGATTTGAATTATGAAATGTGGGAAGTTGAAGCGAATGGGAGTTGTTGTGATTTTTGGAAATTTGTGTTGGAGTATAAAATGATGATTATGCATGCATGCGAAATTGCAGATTGTGATTATGCAAAACAAATGATGTATATGCATGGATATGAAATTGCTAAGTGCGACTATGCCAAGAATGATGAATGATGTTGTGCAAGTGAACTTGTATTTTACTCGATAAAGAAAATCGGCGAATACGTGTTAGACTTTATGTGCTTGGATGAATGAAATCCTATATGACTGTGATTTCTTGATTGTATGTGAAACAACACCTATGGGAAATGTGAAGTAAATACTATGGCTTTGGAAAATGTTGTGAAGATATGAAATGGGAGACATTATGAGAATATACAAATTGTTTTTAACAATGAGGCATGAAGGCGTTGAATGCGATGGATATTGAAGTATGATTGTGAACTTGTATTGGTTGATGTTGAGATTTGTTATCACTTCTGTGAAACTAAAGAATTAACTTGAAGGAAATACATGTTGCTTCCATGAACGACAAAACTTTGTGCCTATGTGGTTGAAATTTCATGACTATGAAACTGTGAAAGGAAAAGCATGATACGCGTGTGGTTGCGAATTGTGATTGTGATGTAGATGCGCATGAACTGCATGATTTATGAAATGCGATTCCATGAATGATTGATTGACTGAGTGTTGCTATTCACATATATCGATTTACGATGCTTGTTATGAAACACCAAATGGGTTATATGACAAACATGTTTGATTGTGCAATATATGAATGAAGTTTTATGTGGTGATAATCTATGACCAATGAAGTACAAGGTATCGTATAGAATCACTACGAGAGTGAAATGTGAAATTTGTGAACTCTGTTGCGAACGTAGAAGCCATATGGAGCTTGAGTTAGGTAATGATCGAATATACGTTGAAGTGTGAGACTTCAAGCTATGCTTGAAATTATAGAGTGCCTAAGAAGTAGGCCAGACTGAACGTGCTAGAACTCAGTTGCAAGATGACAACTGCAATATCACTTTCCCGAGTGACAAAACCAACGAAAATATATATATGTTGAACTTGGTGTATCCTTACAATGGTGAGATCATACCTAAGAGCTAATAAAACTATGCAGTCTTGCATACCCTGCCAAAGTGGCGACGCGACACAAATACGATGACGTTTATGACACATTAAGATCGCATGTATAATGGCAATCGAAAATGACCATGTGGCATGGCAAGAAGAAGACTTTGAAGATGCGACCATCAAAAATAGTTATTAATTTCGATGATACGATGAATCTCAATTTGGAATCCACGGTTTCATAGAACGATGTTACCATGTTCATGCTCGCGAAAAATGTGCGAGAGAGTGCGACCTTCGTAGCTTGAATGACCGATTTTTTTTAAATCAACAGTACTTACTTGGATCCTAAGTTCTTTTCGGGACGTTTTGAATAACCGTGAGCCATTGTCTATTTAAACGCCTTGGTTGATTCACAATTTGCAAGTGATATCCATTATTTCTTTTCCTATAACGAGTCATGACTCACTTGGCTTGAAAATTTGGTGTTTGCCCTTGTAACTTTGGACATCTGGATTGAGTAGTCTTCTTTAATTCGTCATTCATAAGGACGATATTTGATTTTATGAGCCTCCGTCATTGAACTTTGATCCTAAAGTTGTTTGCAGTTATGACCTTTAGTATGATCACATCTCCAGACCTGTTTTATTCAAATGATGGAATATTCTTCTTGGAATTTTGTTCACCTCTTCATTTCGCCAGTTCGTTCTTGCAGAAGTGAAATTCTTTGTAGCTCAGTGATTTTTCTTTCGCCAACACCAAGTTGAGGCTATGATGTTCTCTTCTTCGTTAACGGGTTTGATCGTGTTAATTTTCTGAAAAGTTCCAATCACTTTGAGTTGCCCTCAACAAACCCGTGAATCCATTGATGTGATTTCATTTTTCAATAACATGATGTCGTTGAACCATTGATAGTGCTACTTCATGACATTTGTTTATGTTTCTAAATTCTGCCGCGACTGATTGTTTTAGGCTTTGACATGTTTGAACGATATCATTCATTGCTGTCCGGAATTTTTGCAAATTTTTGATCGGGCAGTCTGCTATGGAATTTGAGATTTATTGCAGTTTCATCCTGTTTCCATGACCTACCTCATGTTCTTTCGAACTCTCGTCAGAAGTAAATTCTCAAGCTCTATGGGTTTTACTTGATCCCTCTAAAACCATTTAAAATTCTCAGAATGGACGAGTTAAGTTCAATGGAACTTAGTCCTTGCTTTGTTTCAAACCAATTGTCAATGATGAGATTTGAAAGTGTCGAGCTAGAAATATTATTCTTGCTTCCTTGATTAAGTTTGGAGCCTTCCGATGAAAGACATTTTGTGGTGCTTTTTCGAGTTGAAATCAGTTTCTATCCAAGTAAGACTGTTTGATCAATTTTCGAATTATTGATACTAGACTCAAGGAAATGTTAGAGTTGTGCTTTTCGGATACACACGAGGAATAAGTTCCTATGGCCAATCATGCGTGGAAATGATACACCAACAAGAGGTGTAGACATGACCAATAGAACGAGACGTTAAATATCTGCAACAACGAACTGCCTGTCACAAGCTGCTAGAAGATCAAACTTAAACAATAATCTCTTGAGAAAGGAAATATGTGTCCGAATAGCTGATGATCAATGCATGACTATTAATGTGATAATTGTTTATCGATAAGATGATGGTGTCTTCACCAGTGGGTGGGACGATAGAAATCTCTCGAACATGCTCGAACGTAGAAATTGTTATGGGAGAACTTAAGTTAGTCGCTCACGATTTGCAAGTTATGACGATGGAGGATATCGATATAATCTTAGGGATGGACTGTTTGACTACAAATTTTGCGACGAATAGTGGTAAGGAGAGAGAAATATCTCTATAAGCTCCAGGAAAGGAACCCACCGTATACCATTAAATCTCGATGAATCGACGAACCTCTATAATCTTTGCGCTGTAAGCTACCGCGATGATGAAGAAAGGACGTCCCGCATATCTCGTCTATCTCCACGAAGAGGAGAAGGAGGAAAGGAGAGTGAAAGACGTCGCTGTCGTGCGAGAATTTCCAGACGTTTTTTTCCGACCCGCCCATCTAGGGTATAATAAATGCGGCGATCGTTAACTAGGCGGACTTAAATGCATCAAAGATCATAGACTAGGGTTCCATTTAAAAAGGGATTTAACCAAAGCATTTAATGAACAATTAAGTAGAAGAAGAATAATGCCTTAGCAAAGAAATCCAACAAAAGGCTATCGCAATAAATGCTCATCAGAGTTTCCAAAATAATTCCAACTGTTTCATATCCAAAATATTCCCACGAAATAAAAGTATTCAACCCAACCAAAAGATCACAAGTTTTCATAATATAGCGGAAGCGATCAAGAGGGAAGTGAATCTTTGTATGGAGACACAACGACACTTAAAGTTTCAACAGACCATGATATTATTTCCTACTCAACACCGCCGCCCGCTAGCCACCGCTCAACCTGCACATAGGGAAAACACATGCAGGGCTGAGTACTAAAATCATACTCAGTGGGCTCATTGCCGAAAACAGTTTTATCACAAATATAGTTATCATCATGCCATTCTCAAGTGTCCATCGGGGTTTTAACTTTAGAAAGACCCGAGGCACCAAAATATTTTCTTTATCAAATATCACGGTCGCGCAACCATTTTTCACATCGACGTTTACCATATCCTCATTCTACATGACAAGGAATGCGGCCGCAATCCAGGTCACTAGACCGGCCAACCCGTACGCTGACACTCGGTCTAACATTGGTGTACACTAACCCAAGTAGAGTTTGCGGCTCTACAAGGATCCGAATTCGATTAAATCAATAGTGGCATAGCCACGAGGGATAGGCACGACAAAACAAATCAAGGCATGATAACACATATCTCATTCTCATCAATATCAGTTTAGGACCATGTCCTTATTTTAAAAGAAAGCCCACCTCGTCGGCTTAGCTCGAGAGTATTCTCTTCTCCTCGTTTATCACGCTGAGAGCGCGAAGTATCACCTTTAAATTAGGCGTATCACAAATCAGTTTCAATCATTGATCTCAAATCATGCATGTCTCCCATATTTCCCTTTTTCCCATCGATTAATTTCAAAATCATCAATCAAAATCAAAGTATGATTAGCATATCATTTTTATTCAAATAACAACTCCAAATTCACCATTAAATCGTGTCACGCATGAGTGTTCCACACACACAACACACACACACGATCACAACACATGTGCACGCCTCCCGAGGCGTGCACACACACACACACTCTCGGTCACACACACACACACATCCATGCATCCCAATTTCATCAATTTATTTCCCCTTCACTCAATCTAAATGCATGTGGACTCAAGAACACCGATTAATCGGTAGAAGAAGAGGAGATCAAAAATTAAAGTACCTTTTTCCAAAAGAACAATCGGTAGAAACAAATTATAGTCTTGATTCTTCAATAAACTCTTGGATTTCAACTTGAATTCTTCTCAATTGATGAAGAAATATTGGAGAAAAGATGAAGAAAACTTGGAGAGAGTGGGGAGAGAGATTTTCGAAATTATGGGGGAGTGGGGCGCCGGTTTTGTGAATGCTAGGGTTTAGGATCTCTCATGTATTTATAGAGTGCCAAAATAATATCCCATAATTAAATAAATCAAGATTTGGAAGATATGGAGAGATTTGTTGGTTGAAGTTGGCGTGAAGTAGGGGAGAAATAAGGGGAATTCGAAATTCTTGGCTATTTTATTAGCCTATGATTTATTTCAAATATTTCACGGAGTAGAATAATATATCACGGAGCAAGAATAAATAATTAAATCTCCCCAATTTAATAGGAATAGGCGTGATTTGCCTTCTTCAAAAGGGATTCAAAATCAAATCCTAATTTAATTAGGATATGGCAATATCTTCTTAGATTTGGCAAGATATGCTAGGATATTTTAGCATATTTATATTTATTCATGGAAGAGAATAAATAAGGGATCAAATAATATAATAAACAATTCCTTCTTCCCCTATATATGAGATTTTCGAAAATCTCATGGGAAAATCAAAGTGGTGGTTCGAAAATTTCATCAACCAATAAGGAATATTCGGGCTTTGGATTTAATTTGGATAATTATCCCAAACAAATAATTAAATCCAAGAAAAATAGGATTCCTTCTTCAAATAATAATAATGGCCGAAAATTCCACACATTTAAATAATGCTCCTATTTAATTCTCACTCATCCCTTAGGAAAATAATTCACCCACAATTATATTTCTCCGCATCAAATATTCACACTCAATCAATCATTTCTTCACTTCCTCTTCTTTTTCTCAACGCATTGACCTTTCAACGGCCACATCATATTTTCCACATCTTTGACTATTCAATAGCCACGCCATATTTTCCACATCTTTGACTATTCAACTCAATCTCGACTCTCATACGCAATTAGGTCACAAAGACACTATGTAATTAATCACTCATCAATTAATTCACATATCATAGCATTCAAGGCATTTAATGCAAAAATTTCATAACCTGAAAATTAGGGTTTGAAAAAGTGGGGCGTTACAATGGAGAATTAAACAAATTGACTCTTAAGAACAAGTATCCACTGCCGAGGATCGATGACCTGTTCGATCAACTTCGAGGAGCCGGAGTGTTTTCGAAGATGGACTTGAGGTCCGGATATCATCAACTAAGAGTTCGAAGGGAGGACATACCGAAGACTGCATTTCGTACAAGATATGGACACTACGAGTTCGTTGTAATGCCGTTCGGCCTAACGAATGCCCCAGCGGTATTCATGGATTTGATGAATCGAATATTCCACCCGTACTTGGTTAAATTCGTCCTAGTATTCATCGATGACGTTCTAGTCTACTCGAGGAACGAGAAGAAGCACGAGGAGCATCTACGAATCGCTTTGGAGACTTTGAGGACCGAGAAGCTATATGCCAAATTCAACAAGTGTGAGTTTTGGCTGCAAGAAGTGAATTTTCTTGGACATATCGTATCGGCAGAGGGAATCAGAGTAGACCCCGCCAAAGTTGAAGCCGTGCAACAATGGAAGTCACCATCAACACCAAACGAGATTTGGAGTTTCCTAGGCTTGGCAGGATACTACCGAAGGTTTATAGAAGGGTTCTCCAAGATAGCGAGACCAACGACGCAACAACTTAAGAAGGGAGTCAAGGGGAATTGGACCCCATAATGTGAAGCAAGTTTTCAACTCTTAAAGGAGAAGTTGACAACTGCGCCAGTGTTAACTGTGCCAGAGTCGAGAGTGAACTACGTAGTCTACACCGATTCTTCGAAGGTTGGACTAGCATGTGTGTTGATGCAAAACAACAAGGTGATCGCCTACGCGTCACGACAGTTGAGACCACACGAGTTGAATTACCCAACACCCGATTTGGAGTTAGCAGCAGTGTCACACCCTAAAGATTTGGAGGCATCATCTCTACGGAGTTCGATGTGAAACCTTTACGGACCACAAAAGCTTGAAATACTTCTCGAGAAGGACTTGAACATGCGACAACGAAGATGTCTCGAACTAGTGAAGGACTACGATTGTGGCATCAACTACCACCCCGGTAAAGCAAATGTGGTGGCAGATGCTTTGAGCAGTAGAGATCATTCGCAAATAGCTACTTTTCTGACGGAAGAAGAGACCTTGATACGAGAATTTAGTAAAATGCGATTGGAAGTGATAAGGGCACCTGAAACGGTGGAAGAACGAATCGCCACCTTAGTGGTGGAACCAGATTTGAAAACAAGAATCGTTGCAGCACAACGAATGGATGCGAAACTCGAAGATATTCGAGTGGAAGTGAGAACGGGAAAATCGGGAAATTTTAGTGAGGAGTCCGATAATGCCCTCATGTTTGAAGGAAGACTATGCGTGCCCGACAACGAGGAACTCAAGAATGAGATCATGAGTGAAGCTCATGAGACTCCATACACTGCTCACCCTGGAAGCACGAAGATGTACCAAGACTTGAAGAAATCATTTTGGTGGAATGGCATGAAGAAGGATATCGCGACATTTGTGGAGCGTTGCTTAGCATGCCAACAAGTGAAGACCTTACACCAACGACCGTATGGAAAATTACAACCGTTGGAAATACCCGAGTGGAAGTGGGAGCACATCACCATGAATTTCGTGACGGCCATGCCAAAGACTCTCAAAGGAAACACCGCCATTTGGGTGATTGTAGATCGACTCACCAAATGTGCGCATTTCATACCGATTCCGATAACGCATGGATCGGACAGACTAGCTCGAATTTACATACGAGAAATCGTGCAATTGCATGGAGTCCCAGTGACGATAACGTCTGATCGTGACCCGAAGTTCACATCAAAATTTTGGATTAGTCTACAACGCGAGCTTGGAACACGATTGACCTTAGCACGACGTTTCACCCGCAGTCCAATGGACAATCCGAGAGGACGATACAAACTCTCGAGGATATGCTAAAGCCGTGGTGCTCGACCGAGGCGGAAGTTGGGAGACCGCACTACCGCTAATTGAATTTGCTTACAACAGTTTCCAAGCAACGATTAACATGGCGCCGTATGAAGCCTTATATGGAAGAAGGTGTAGATCACCGCTCTACTAGGATGAAGTTGGCGAACGAAGGGTACTTGGACCCGACGCAGTCGAGGAGATGATTGAAATTGTTCGACAAATCCGTGTGAGAATGAAGGAAGCCCAAGACAGACAAAAGTCTTACGCTGATGTCCGACGGACCGACTTGCAATTTCAAGTCGGTGATAAAGTTTTTTTTCAAGGTATCCCCGTCGAAAGGGATAACGCGTTTTGGTGTTAAGGGAAAGTTGAAACCACGTCTTATCGGTCTTTATGAAATTCTCGAAGGAGTAGGACCCAAAGCCTATCGATTAGCGCTACCGCCAAACCTTGGGAACGTACACAACGTTTTCCATGTGTCACAGTTGCAGAAGTATGTGTTCGACCCGAAACACGTGATTCACTATGAAGAAGTTGCTTTGAATCCGGATTTGACTTACGAGGAGCGACCTCAGATGATCTTGGACCGTAAAGTTCAAATCTTGAGGAACAAATCTATTATTAGCGAAAGTACTTTGGAGAAACCACGAATACGAGGAAGCCACGTGGGAGCTCGAGGATAAGATGATGGAACTGTACCCGAAACTTTTTCCATGAAGGTACCAAATTTCGGGACGAAATTTCTTTTAAGGGTGGTAGGATGTAACGCCCCGTCTTTCGAACCCTAATTTTTGTGACGTGGAAATTTTTGCATTAAATGCTTTTAATGCTATGATATGTGGAATTAATTGATGAGTGATAAAATGCAATGTTCTTTGTGACCTAATTGCGATATGGAGTTGAGTTTGAGTTGATTAGTCAAACTTGTTGAATATGTGACGTGGCTATTGAATAGTCAATTTTGTGGAAAATATGACGTGGCCGTGGAATGGTCAAATTCGTTGGACAATGTGAAGTGGAGGTGAAATCCGAATATGTGGATATTTTGATGTGGGAAGAAATAATATTTGTGGTGAATTATTATCCTAAGGGATGAGTGAGAATTTAATAGGAGCATTATTTAAGTATGTGGAATTTTCGACCCTCTCCTATTTATTGGAAAGAAATCCTATTTTTCTTGGATTTAAATTATTGCTTGGGATAATTATCCGAATTAAATCCAAAGTCCGAATATTCCTATTTATTGATGAAATTTTCGGCCCCTATATTTGTCTCTAGGGGGATTTTCGAAAATCCCATGTTTTATGGGAGAAGGGATTTTATTATTATTTTATTTGATCCCTTGTTTATTCTCTTCCATAAATAAATTCAAATATCCTAGCATATCTTGCCAAATCTAAGAAGATCTTGCCATATCCTAATTAAATTAGGATTTAAATTAAATTCCTTCTAAGGAATTAAAAGTCACGCCACTTTCCTATTTAATTGGGGAGTATTTTTATTTTATTCTTGCTCCGTAATATTTTATTCTACTCCGTGAAATATTTAAATTAAATCATAGGCTAATTTAATAGCCTAGAATTCGAATTCCCTATTATTACTCTTCTAATTTTCGGCTATTCCAACAAACAAATCTTCTCAAATCTTTATTTATTTAATTGTTGGATTATATCCTGCACTCTATAAATAAGAGTGAGAATCCTAAACCCTAGCACTACAGAAAAACCGCCCCACCCCCTAAATCACGTCGCTCTCTCCTCTCTCCCACTCTCTCAAATTTTTCTTCTACTTTCTCCATTAATTCTTCATCTTTTGGAGAAGAATTGAAGCTGCAATTCAAGAATTCATTGAAGAATCAAGATTCTACTTGTTTCTACCGTTTGTTTTTGCAAGAAAAGGTACTTCTATTATTAATCTTTTCTTCCTCTACCGATTAATCGGTGTTCTTGAGTCCACATGCATTTAGAACGAGTGAAGAGGGAAATTAATTGGTGAATTTGGATGCATGTGTGTGTGTGTGCGCGCACGCCTCGGTAGGCGTGCACATGTGTGTTGCGTGTGTGCGTGTGTTGTGTGGGAACACTCATGCGTGACACGATGTGATGATAAATCTGGAATTGTTGTGTGAATAAAAACGATATGATAATCGTACTTTGATTTTGATTGGTGATATTGAAAATAATCGATGGGAAAAGGGAAACGTGAGATCATGCATATTTTGATCCATGATTTGAGACTTATTTGAAATATATGAACTAAAGATGATAGTTCGCGTTCCCGGTGTGATAACAATAAGAAGTGCGTTTTTGAACTCAAAGGAAATCGAGGTGGGCTTTATTCTAAACTCTCTTCTATGTGCAAATTTATGATGTTGGAGAAATAAGGGTGGATTGAACTGTTATGCCATGCCTATAAATTATTTTGGATA
>NC_062969.1:30924845-31066039 GCF_023119035.1 Salvia hispanica
GGAACATGTGTATGTGTGTGTGCCGAGTGTGTGTGTGTACCGTGTGTATGTGTGTGTTGTTGTGTGGTGTAGCGTGTGTTTGATAGTTAAATAATATGATGTGATAAACATGATCTTGATTAATTAGTAATGATATGATAAATCGTTGGGAAGAAGGAAAAGTAATGAGACATGCATGAGTAAGAGTAGTATTGAACCTAATTTGTGATATGTGCCTATGTGATTAAAAGGTGAAACTTTGGTTGCGAAGCCGGATAACGGAAAAGCGAAACTACTTGAAAACTAAGCAATCGAGGTGGGCTTTACTCTTAAAACTCTCTTTTATTTTGTCAAAATGTTATTCGGTGTTATAAGGGTGGTTTAACTGTTGTGCCATGCCTATGTTTGTTTTAATGTGATTGTTGGATATGCTTATACAAATTCGGGTCTGAGTATGGGCCGCAAGCCCTACCAGGCTGTGTACACAATGGGATCGAGAGCCGTCCTTGCTAGTCGGCCGGTCTCGTGGGCGAAAAGTGTGGCCACACTTTCGTCGCACCATGGAATGATTGTTAATTGATGAGAAAATGGGAGGTTATTTTGACTGGCCAGTCTATGGAAATATATTTTGTGATACTCTTGATATTCCTTTTATAACTGCTTAAAACTCGAGTTCACTTGGTAAGGGTGGCATAACTTATAAAATGTTTTGGCAACGAGCTCACTGAGTATTTCAAAATACTCAGCCCTCCATGTGTTTTCCTTATGTGCAAGTTGAATGACGACGAGTGGTGGCGGGTGTTGAGCAGATTAATGAATTAAAAAGGATATGTTGAACTTCAAGCGTAGTTGTGTCTTCATACATAGCTATACTTTCTCTTGGTCGTTTTCCGCTGAATTTTTGATACACTTTAGAATTTCTTTTTGGAATATTGCACATTGCCTTCGGTTTGAAGCCTTAGTCTTTTCTTGTGATTTCGTCTGGGATAATGAGCCGTGCTCTTAAGATATTTTGATTCTCATTTATGATATCTATCTTCCTTTAATCTTCTAGGTTAAGTTGTGGCATTTAATACTCTGATATCTCTTTCAATTCTTTTGGTCAATGCTCTTTAAATGAAACCCTAGCCTATGTTTACTTCTTGGGAGTCGGTTTTGGGTAGCAGCCGCCGCATTTATTGTACCCTAGGAGGGCGGGCTGTTACAAATACATTATACATCAAATGTAATCAAATGTTATTGAGGGTTTGTCGCTGACTCGGATGGGGATTCAAAGAATAATTGTAGTTGATCTGTTTTCCAGATGTAGCGTCATTTTAATTTAGTAAAGGCCGGAAGTTAACACCTTTTCCCTAGAGTTTAGTAGTCCATGGGGCTAGGGTGTAGTATCCACAGATTCACATACTGTAAGTACATGAGATATTCTGATTTTATGCAATACCTGTTGGTACATCATGTTGGTTGAGCTTTACATCATGTTTGAATACATTATTCATGCATTTATGTATATTAATTCAAACTAATCATACATGTTGGTCGATGTACTTTTTTATGATGTTTCCTATAGTCTAATCCCCTCAATCCCAATGTTTTTGAATAGGTTCCCCTCAATCCCAATGTTTTTGAATAGGTTCCCCTCAATCCCAATGTTTTTGAATAGGTTCGAAGCAGCAAAGAAATCTTGTGGATGAGGACTTTGAGGAGGAGATGTCCATTGCATCAGGAAAACTAGCGTAACCTGCTCACTTTTACTCACAACACCAAGGCTTCAGTGAACCAGACCTATGTGATGTGGCATTGGAAAGGAAGGCCGTAAAAATTCAACTTCGGGAGGTGGTTCGAAGAATATGGTTTATGAAACATTTAACAGTATGTATTGTAGTCATGAATTTCATTAGTTTTTGCTGAATTATGTTTTGCGACACAATGTAGTTGTCAATACATTAGTTTTTATATTTGTGTTGGATGAAAGATTGATACTTTGGCAATAAGTTGTGTTGTTTGGTTATTAACCTGCTGTCGATGTACGTGAATCTATACTTAATGTTTAATTGTTGTCGATGTATGTGACCTTGTACTTAATGTACATATATTAATGATGTACGTGACCATGTACTTAATGTACACATATTAATGATGCACGTGAACCTGTACTTAATGTACACTTATTAATAATGTGCGTGAACCTGTACTTAATGTACAATATTGATACTCCTATTATCGATGTTATGAACATGTACTTAATATACATTACAACACATATACTATGCATTACTTACAGTATGTGAATGCGTGGATATTACACCCTAGCCCCATGAACTACTAAACCCTAGGGAAAAGATGTTAACTTCCGGCCTTTACAGAAATAAAACGACACTACATTCTAGATAACAAATGCTAAATTATGGTGTCATATAAATTATAACTCATATATCGTACATTACTTACAGTGTGTGAATGTGTGGATACTACACCCTAGCCCCATTGACTACTAAACCCTAGGGAGATACTACACCCTAGCTCCATGGACTACTAAACCCTAGGGAAAAGATGTTAACTTCCGGCCTTTACAAAAATAAAACGACAGTACATTCTGGATAACAAATGCTACATTATTGTGTCATATACATTATAACACATATATCGTACATTACTTACAGTATGTGAATGTGTGGATACTATACCCTAGCCTCATGGACTACTAAACCCTAGGAAACAACGTCTTTACTTTTTACAAAACAACATTGCATAAAATCTCATGTCGAAAAACAAACGTTTCATATTTATTGGGACAAATAAAGTACTCCCTCCGTCCCATTAAATATGCAACATTTGTTTTTCAGCACGGGATTTTATGTAGTGTTGTTTTGTGAGTTAATGAAGAAAGAGTAAAGTGAGAAAAAGTAGATAGAGTATTGTTTCTATTTTTAGAAACATTTCATTTTTAATAGGACAGACCAAAAATGAAAACATTTCATTTCTAATGGGACATATGGGTAATTAAGATCACCAAGTTTCAGTCAACCTGCATTATGACTATGAAGGGGTATTTCTTTTTTTAGTTCTAGAGGAAAACTTAAGTTCCATATCTGTACTGGACTTTTTTTAAAAATTGACTTTGGGATAGACGCATTAAGGTCATGCGTCTCCTTTTAATGAAACGCACGAGCGTCATGCTTTTTAGGGTAAGACGGCTTCATGCGTCTTTCAATTTTTATTTTATTTTATTAGAAGACGTGTGACAGTCATGCGTCTTAGGGTAAGACGCATAAGGGTCATGCGTCTCTTCTTCGAACTTAAAACAGAAACGAGAGGCTGTAGCTTCATTCTGCGCACGCGAGAGAAAGAGGCAGGCGATTTCCGGCGATTTTCGTCGATTCTCGGTTTAATCCACATTAATATTACTGATTTTTATCCACATTAATATTACTGATTTTTATTTTATTTTTTTATTATAAATCTAATCATAGATAGTTATTTAATTATTGAATTTACAATGAAGTAAAAATTAAAGTTCGTTCAATTCTTCTTATTCATTTGTTTTAAGTCAAACTAAAAAAGAATGATTCGAGTTTTATGTTTGTAAAAGGTATGTAACCAATAACAGTTTTATAATTATTCAAATAAAATAAAAATTAAATATATAATACCGGAATAATATACATATATAATGTTGTGACTTGTGACTATTGAAGTATATAGATAGGACCAAAAAGTCTCGAGCTTATCCTCCACCATAAAATGTCGGCTGGTGCAGCGTTAACCATAGAAGATTGTATATTAACATTATTAATTTTTATTTGGCTTCTGTAGCAAACGAGTGGCTCTTTATTATTAATGCATAAAAAGTTCATTAGAAAAGCAATCTTGATAAAGATGTCACACGAATACAAAATATTATTAGTTAATTACTTTTAGTTATTTATTTTCGTAGAAAAAGACAAATAATTGTGCAGAAAAAAGGTAAACAAGCGTCTCTGAAAATCAGTAAAAGAGGGAGGTAAAGCTTGAAACCGGGTTCTCAGGCTGCTCCAAAGATCAATTATTTTATTGTGTTTCATTATTATATAATTCCATCTACTTTCCAAAGTTTTAGTTTATACTCCTTTACCAATAAGACACACTTTGAGTAAAGTAGTACTCCCTCCATTCTACAATAATAGAGGCATTTTATTTTCTACACTCATTTTAGAAAAATGATAGTAAATAGTTAGAGTTGAGAGAGAGTAAAGTAAGCAAAAAAATAATGTAGAGAAGAGTATTATCTACAATATTCTTTCTCTTACTTTACTTTTTCTCCATTTTAACTATTTATAATTATTTTTTCGAAACGAGTGCGCAAAATGAAATGACTCTATTACTATGGAACGGAGGGAGTATATTATATAATTTATTTAGTACTCCGTATATAACTAGACATAGTTACAAATTTCACTTGAAAGAAAATTGGATTCGATGTTTGAGATCGAGCAAAACGTGTCAATTCTAATAAACTAGAAGGGGACTTTTAAGAATTATATATAGTGTTCAATATAGAGATATGGACATAAGAATTATTTCCATTTCTTGTATACCAAAAAGATCCATGGTAAAATCATATCGTTCTGTTTGTTAATAAATGTAGTTTTTGAAATTGATTTTAAGAAAGTAGAATAATTATATTCTTTATGTCCCAAAATAGTTGAGTCTATTTATTTTTATTTGTTCCAAGATAGTTGAGTCATTCACTTTTTTGTAAAATCTTTATTTTCTTTCTTATTTACTCTCTTTATATATCTTACTTTATTCCTTACTTACTTTTCTCTCTCCTCTTTAATTTTTAATAAAAGAAATGCTCCAACTATCTTGAGACGAAGGGAGTAATATTTACTAGTTAAATTAAATAGTGGTTAATATGTTAACTTTATATGTTCCAGTACAATTTTAATGTTTGCAAAAAAAAAAAGATGAAATTAGTTCATTTTTTTATCTGCAATTCTTAACTTTTAAGAATCATTCATTGCTTATTTTTATATCTATTCTAAATCAATACAATCACTATATTTTTTAATAATATTTAATATTTTATTTTATATATTTTATTAATTTATTAGATTATTGTTAAATAGAAATTAGAAATTCACATTAATAAAATATATTGAAGTATTCATGATAAAAATGGCAATAATACTCCTTTTCTAGCACATATTTATAATAACTTGATTATTACATTTCTTAATTTAATATTTAAACTAAATATAAAATTTCAAATCTTGGCACGTTTACAAACACTGAAAAGTAAAGTTACCAGGAATCATATTCCCCATAATCATTTTCCCAATAATCATTTTTCATGTCAACTTTATTTTCCTGGCAAACAAACGGGACCTAAGACTCGTTCGATAAGTAATGTAGGATATGCACAGATTGGTAGATGAAAAAGATAAGGCCAAATTAGAATAGAGATTTGATTTTAATATAACGTTTTTGATACCCTAGTTAATTCTTTTTTTATAGGCCCACGAATCAAATACAAACCTATATTTCCTAAACTATCCTTAGCTCTACCCTAGTTGAATATGCAATGTGAAAACACAATTCCCTCTTCATTTTTCTCTCTTATTTATTGGCGGCTCTAAACTCAAAACAATATGCATTCTTCTTGGAATGGTAAACAGACATCATTTTTACGTAAAAAAGCAAGCCATGATTAATTGTTCACAAACATAGCTCTTTAAACCCTATGCTTGATTTAAGTCACAGACAGAATTCTTCAAAAACTTATAAGAAAAAAATTGTTCCAAATTAATCTTAATCAACATATAGTGGAATTGAATTGGGGATATCATCACAAGTGGCAACATATTGAATAGCTCACAAAAAATTTCATAACAAAAAAAAAAGAGAGAAATATTTAATAATGAATAAGCACCCACCGAATGAAAATTTTGATAGTGGACTTTTGATTTACTTGTTCATTTGAGGTAGAAGGAAGAGTATACGATGGAAGTCTGGAAGAGATTGACGTAGGGGCATGAAGGAGAAACTTTTTTCTTTTCTATATAAATAAATTGAGGCAGATTTGTATTTGACCAAACGTGTGAGATACATTATACGTATCAGTGTGATTTTAGGGAAAATCTCCAGGCTTGGATGGACCATAGAGAAAAAACACAGGTTCCATGATAGATTTAACTATGATACCAAAAACGAAATAGTTATGTAAGTATTTATATCTAGGCATTACCAACTTATCAAACATGCCCTAAAAAGAAAATATGATGTTGATTTTCATCAACAATAATTTTAGTCTTATAACCATTAAAGAAAAGTTCGATATTATCTTCAATTAAACTCAATATCATTTTTAAGTTGACATAATATCATTATTGATGAAGACAAAGTTTGTTTTTATATGAAAAAATGAAAATGATGTCATCTTCATCAATAAAAATATTGTATCGAATTGAAAATAATATTGAGTTTTGCTTTAAATCTAAAGAAGGAAAAAGATGTTACCTTAATTAATAGTACTCTTCCCGTTCCATAGTAATAGAGACATTTTATTTTCTGCACTCATTTTGAAAAAATGAAATTAAATAGTTAAAGTGGAGAGAGAATAATGTAGAGAAGAGTCTTATCTACAATATTCTCTCTCTTACTTTACTTTTTCTCCACTTTAACTATTATAATTATTTTTTCTAAATGAGTGCGCAAAATAAAATGCCTCTATTACTATGCAACGGAGGGAGTATTTTGTATCGAATTGAACATGATGGTTTTCATAACGATATTTTAGCACCATTAGAATACATATTCATCTCCTTATTTAATGGTATAAGTTATAAATAAAATGATGTGTAGGGGTGACTCGCCTAAATTTGTGCAAGCAATATTCCATAAGTATATGGAGCTATCTTAGTAAATGCAAGTTAGAGTATCGTATTGATGCACTATTTATTAGCACTAAACATACCTGCAAGCATCCAGGGTAGATCTAGTATTGCTAAAGGTTTGTACCGGGATATCAACCACAGGGAATAAGACTGCAACTGGCTATCATATACTAAGTGCCATATACTATATAGAGACATGGAGTTTTTGGTTTTGGATTTATAAACTAGACAGAAATAAATAAACAAAATATAGAAATTTTTTTTTAACAAAAAGCAGGCTAAAGAAGTAGAGTTTTAGGATCCAACTACTATGACCTAGTGATCATTAATCTCACAAAACCCTTACATTTATGTGTCTCTAGGATTATTAGGAGAGTCGCAATTCTAGGATAGGCCCTCTCTCAAATGCACTTATCCAGTAGATTAGACTCTAATCATCAAAGTCTCATTCCAATCTATTTGATTCTAACTCCTTAAGTTCCTAAGACTCAAGCCCTCATAAAGGGTCCTCTCTCTCGAGTGCAGATAAACCTTTGTGTTGTATTCGTTCCTTTTACCACGTAAAACTAGCTATCTCTTGATTAATCTAGTTAAGCGGACGTACTTCTAAAGTTGGCTAGACAAAAGAACAATAAAAGCAAAAGAACAAGCAAAACACTTCCAAGAGCTAGGAAAAAGTTCAATTCAACAAATCAAAACATGTTCATAATAGCATTTACCAAAAAATCTACATAGTATGTTTAAGTACTAATAGACAAGTAGTAAAAACAATAATAAAAGTACGAGACATGAAAGAAATTGATAAAACCCAAGGTTGAATCTTCAATCTTCAGTCTTCTCCTGCCTGAATCTGCAGAGCTCCGCTCCTATGGAAGATGAATGAATTTAAGTGTGAAACATGAGATGTATAAATTTAGAGAGGAAGAAGGATTGGAGGCTCTGAGATTAAGATTATGAATTAGGTTAAGAGGTATTTATAGGTTGGAAAAAGGTTTATTTTTGATAATTTTCGTGCCTTGCAAGAAATCGGAGAGATTTGGGCAACAATTTATTATTTTCTTCCCTGAATTTACGCCTAAATTTCGGCCAGCTTTGACTGCACTGTGCAATGTTCGTAGAATGGTCATGACTTTCTCCACAGAACACCGATTGAGACATGCAAGGTATCCATGTGAAGCTCTTTCGAAGACAAAGATAATAGTATGCAATAATCAATGATTGGACTTCAACAATGCTGGAAAAATCGGCTTGAACTGAGGCGGTCGCACCTTTTTCTGTCCTTTTCTATGATTTATCAACAAACACGTCAAAAATACAAAATGTACAATACATGCAATATAAGAACATAATTTGCATGCTTGACATTTAAAAAGAGTCAAGACTAGTGCTTAAAAAAATGCAAAATCCGTGTTTGTCACGTATCCGTAGGGAGTAATTAGCAATTGAGTACCTCGAATTATAATCGTTCCCTATCTAGACGACAAAATGAGATTTGATTTCTAATTCTAAAGCAACAAACTAAAGCGGTAAGAGTAAATAACGCAATTCAAGTTTGGTAAAATACGGAGGAAAAGCATTGCTTCTAGGTCCAACATACAAGTCTCTATCATATATCAATTAATTAAACCTATTACCAATTTTGCGTCTCTAGGGTAAATAGGAAAATCGTGACACTAGGATAAGCCCTCTCTCGAGTGCACTTACCCACTAAATTAATATCTAACTATCAAAGTCTCCTTCTAATAGATTAGACAATAATACCTTTCGCTCCTAAGACCAAAGCCCTCACAATGGGTCCTTTCTCTCGAGTGTGGATAAACTTTTTTGTTAATAATTCCCATAACCACGTAAAACTAGTTATCTCTCAATTAATCTAGTTAAACAGACTTAGTTCTCATGTTGTTCATGCAAAAGAACATTAAAAGTACAAGAGAAATCAAAACAACCACACGAGCTTGGTAGAACGGTTTAATCGCATATATCAAAACATAAATTCATAGTCTTCACCAAAACCCTACAAAAGTATTTAACTACTCATGTTCATAGGAATTCTGGCAAAATATCAGCAGAAAATATAAAAATGGCCATAACATTCTCTACCGAACTCCGATTGATATTTTTAAGGTACTCACGTGAAGCTCTTTCGATGACGAAGAGAATGGTAGTCATTAAGTAGGATTTCCAGATCATCTTGGTTGCCCAATTACTTTCGACATTCTGACTTCCTTCATTTGTCCACCTTACCTTGATTGATATATGTTTTTGTCTCGTTTTCACATATCTCACACTAAACAGTCAAAATACCATAATGTAGAGAATATGATATATTAATGGCCTTTTAACGGCCAAATGTATACAAATACTAATCAATTCCTATCTCTAAACACGTGGAAAATCCAAATTTATAAAGAGGTATTTCGTTGTTTAACTGTTTCAAAATTAGAAAGTTCATACTTTTTAGGGACGAATAAATAAGGAAATAGTTCATACTCCCTCTGTCCCACGTTACATAAGTCATTTCTTTTTTGCACTCGTTTTGAAAAAATAATAATAATAGTTAAATGGAGAGAAAAAAAAGTAAGAGAGAGAATAATGTAGAGAAGAGTCTTAACTATATTATTCTTTTTTTTACTTTATTTTCTCTTCACTTTAATTATTTATTATTATTTTTTCAAAACGAGTGCAAAAAAGAAGTGACTCAAGTAACGTGGGACGGAGGGAGTACTTTTTAGGAACGATGGGCTTATTATTTTAATTTTTTTAGTAATTTAGCACAAAAAGAATATAAATATTTATCTTATTGTAGAAGTATGTAGACTACTTCAGTTCTGTTTATTTGGTTTTGACTTTTTATAATGAAGGATTACAACATTATAGTAATATTAGAAGTTAGATCAGAAGATTTTACTCATAAGTCATATCGCATAAAATATTACTTTTTCTGTTTCAGTAGTATTGGCGCATTTTTTTCACACTTTTTTGGAAAAAAGAGTAATATAAAAGAGGATAATGTATGCACTATAATTATTCTTTTATTACTGTAATTATTTATTATAAATTTTCTAAAATAAGTGTGAAATTTTTTTTACCGACACTAATGGAACGGAGAGAGTACTTATAATGTATAGTAAAAAAAGATAAATTATCTTGATGGAAAACTCTACAATAAAGTAATCCTTCCAGATATTGTCGTTATTAAATTAAAAAGAACTATATACTTATTACAGTTATTTACTGAACTACTTATTACAGTGTTATTTACTGAATGAGTATATTTTTTAAAAATGGATAAATAAATAGATGTGTAAAACCATGTCAGGGTAGATTCAAATTCAAGTTCTTTGATTTCACATATTAATAACTTAATCACTAGGTTGGACAACACGGGCACATTTATGAATATATTTGTGTCAACACGGAAAGGACTAAGTATAAATATATATGTGTGAATAAGGATTAAGAAATTTAAGAAACAGAGTAAACAAGCTATTGTGATGGTGCAGAAAACCAGGCTGAAAGAAGCAAATTTTGGAGACCAATATAAGAAAAAGGTGAAGCCATTGGGTCTTTATGCCTCTGCCTTTTATTTTTCTAATAAACCACCAAAACAAGTGGTTTTCAATTAAAGGTTTCTTGAGATGCCTTTATTTATATTAAATGATGACGGTAATTTATTAACGTTAATGAAAATTGTAGGTAAATGGCATACTTAGGCGATATCTTGATTTCTTTATAGTACTTTCATTTGTCATCATATGCTTGAAATGATTTCTATTTGCTTTCCTTAAATCCTGGTTCATGTTGCCAATTTACTTTTTAGGTTGATTTCAAGATGCTATTTGATTGGTATTCGAGATATCCCACTTTTTTAATTGTGTTCTAGTTATATTTGATTCATGACTGATAATGACATATAAAAGGGTAGGTGAAATATATATGCATATAAATACAAATTTTGAATAAAGTAGAGAATAAATAGACTCTCACTATAGAGACTTGTCCTACCTAGGAGTATAAAATATTTTATTGCACTGAATTGTATTTTTAAACATTAGTACTATTGTATCTCAAAGTATAAAATACCTACTACTGTGGCATGATGAATTCACATGGGAAAATTGATGGCTAGCTAAAAATAGATGAATTAATTAAAGTCGCAAAGTAAGTCTCCTGAAATTATATTGGAATTAGTATACCACGTGACACGTTTTATGGTTCATAATTTGTGAAAGAATAGTACTCCTGTTAACAATATAATGATGATGGCTATGAAGAACTAATGATGCCATTTAAAATCATTTAAATAATGTTCAAATTATTCAATTCAATGATTTTATGTTTCTTGTAAGTGCTGAATTTTAGTTTCATTCATTTATATCGTTGCTCGATAATTTATTAACTCAAATTAATTTTTTTCAAAACAAATAGTAAGCAAAGTGAGTTACTAAATCACATTCAATTCAACCGCATTATATTAATCACCTATGAAATTATAAAACTTTTCTATTTACGTATATAAGTATGACATGATCAAAATAAAATATAAAGGAAACGTATAAAAGTATAGTACTATAAAATACACAACCCTCTCCCCCCTTTTCCCTTATATATACTAGAGCCAAACTAAGAAACCAAGCAAACAAATTTTTTTACAACATTAATAGAAAAAATGCTACAAAATCTCCACAACTCCTACTCGGATTCATCATCAACAACATCATCATCATCATCTCAAGAAGATGACTACATCGACATGGAAGTAGAAATCGAGCACTACCACCACCACCATCACCAATCCTTGGACAACCACAGTAGCATCTTCAATCAATCCTCAAACAATGAGTTTGAATTCCAACAAAGCTTCTCGAGCTCGTCCGACCGGGACCCGTACGCCACTACATCCCCCGCGGACGAGCTCTTCTACATGGGGAAGCTCCTTCCCCTCCACCTCCCGCCCCGCCTCGAGATGGTCCACAAGATCCTCCACTCCACCACCCCTTTCCACAATGACGACGAGCCCTTCAGCACTCCCGTTGCCACCACTCCCTTCGAGTCGTGCAACATCTCCCCCTCAGAGTCATGCGAGGTCAGTAGAGAGCTGACCTCGGATGACTACAAGGATATCATCCTTGCCAATCATGACAAGAAATCATGGACAAGGAAGAAGAAGATGATTAAACAGTCGTCTTCGTCTCCCTCGTCCAAGATCAAATGGACCTCCTACATCAAGTCCCTCTTCACCAAATCCTCCGGCTGCACGAGCATGAGCCAACACTCTGCTACCGATGTTTCCAAGGCGAAGAACGAGCATATCAAGAATGTGGCCCCGTTCGGGCAGATCAAGTACAACGAAGATCAGAGGGGGAGGCACCGGAGATCATTCTCCGGGGCCATCAAACAGCTGTCGAAGCCCAAAGGTTCGACGTCTAATTTAAACGTGCTGGCCTTGAAGAGGGGCATCGCCTCGAGCTCCGAGGTTGAGAGCCCAATTCAGGCTGCTATTGCGCATTGCAAGAGGTCTCACAAAGCCAGGGAAGAAAGAGTATCAGTTTGCACAAGTCATATGTGAATGTGATGACACCTTTTTTTGACCTTTTTATTTCCTGTGTCCTAATGGATTCAGATGAATTCTTGATGCTGTGGTTTATACATAAATAACTTGTTTTTATTTGGAGAATTTGTTACCTCTTTGTATTAGGTGTCTTTGTTAGTTTTTTCTCTTTTATATACAAATAATTCAAGCTTTGTTTTGTAGAAATATTGTTGGACATTTTAGTTTAGTGTTTGAGCTATAACTATGAGCAGTGGGGTAGAATGGTTTTGATTGCATAAGTCAATTTATTACCTAAATGTTTGATTTTCATCTTATTATATATCTTTTGTGGTTTAATTAGTTATAATCAAGGTTACCGAAAAATCAAAAGTTGCAAAATACATTTTGGCCGTCTACTTTGTCGTGTTGGGTAAGTGAGTCATTTCTATTTCGGCATAAGAATTTATAAAGTTTTGTGCACCGGAATAAATCATAGCCTACATAGAATAAGGTAGGGTTAAGAGAAAGTATTGAGTAATAAAGATAAAAAATTTATTTAGTTAAGAAAAGAAACGGCTCACATGATGTCCGTAAAAAAATATACTCCCCTCGTCTCCCATAATTTATCACCATTTGACCCGACACGAGTTTTAAGAAATGTAATAAAAAGTGGGTTGAAAAAATTAGTGGCATGTGAATCCTATTTTTATATTATTAGTTTTATAATAAAATATGAGAGAGAATGAGTTAGTGGAATGTGGGGTCTACTATCAAAAATGGTAAAAGTGAAATGTGACAAATTTTTAGGGACGGACAAAAATGGAAATAGGTGATAAATTTTCAGGAACGAATGGAGTATTTAAAATGAGATACGGAGGATACTAAATTAATAAAAATGAAAATAAAATCCAACCACACTGATTGACTATGTAAACATGATATGACATCAAAAAGGAAATTTGTTGAGACATAACTAGGTTTGTTGGATGAAGCTTCGTTATTGTGTATTGTATTTTTCAAAAGTAAATGGGCATTGATTTATTGATATCTATCACTATCTTTGTCAATATAAAACTTAAGCTTCATATCTTATTTGCAATGAAAAGTTGTTGTGATGGTTGAGGTGAGAGAAATTTGTGATATGAAATTGATCATGCCATGTCTAGTCATTAATAGTATTGTTTCATTAATAAGTTTGTTCAATTCTACATTGATTATTAACTAAAATAGAATGTGTAAATTGTGCTTACTGAAATTATTTAGTTTGTCTTATACATTATTTATGATATTCTTGTTTAAACTCATATTAGGTGATCAATAATGTCGTTTTAGCCCACCTAATTGTTAATGTATTTTTATATGATTATGACCTGATTTATCATCATTGCAGCACTTCCTCTTCTTTTAGTAATATTTTTAGAGCATCCACAATAAGAATAGGTCAGCCATAGGTCAGCCACTCTCTCTTCCTGCCACGTCAACAACACTAAAAATCTACCTGCCACGTCAGCATTTACTCAAATAGGCCAGCCATAGGTCAGCCGCAATAAAAATAATTCAAAACAACTACAGTTACGGAATTAAATTTACGATTAAATTACGGAATTAAATTTACGAGACATATACGAAAAAATTCATTAATTGCATTAAAAAAAGTACATTCATTTAAAAAAATAAATTACATAATAAAGAAAAAAAACTATCGTCGTGCAGTCTTCCGTGCCCACAACTCTTCAATTATATCCTTTTGGAGTTGAATATGAGCATCCACTTGGCGCATGTCGGCATATTCCTGGAGGCGGCCGACTTCATCGAGAGGTACCCCATGTCGTACGCTAGGGGTGGCCGTTCCGTGGCTTGGACCGGCTTCATCGTCATTGGCCCAACTAGTCAGTTATACGCCTTCGTCTTCGAAGATCATGTTGTGCATGATAATGCAAGCGTACATTATATCAACAACGCATTTGACATCCCACAAACGCGTTGGACCCTTAATTGCCGCCCATCGAGACTGGAGCACACCAAATGCGCGCTCCACGTCCTTGCGCGCCGACTCCTGCCGTTCCGCAAAGTAGGCCTTCTTGTGCGCGTGCCTGATCGTCTTCACAAAGAGAGGCCACCTAGGGTATATCCCATCCGCCAAGTAGTAGCCCATATCATGCCGGTTGCCGTTGGCCATAAATGAGACGGCTGGACCGATGCCCCGACACTTCTCGTTGAAGAGGGGCGACGAGTTGAGGATGTTGAGGTCGTTGTTCGACCCGGCTACCCCAAAATATGCATGCCAGATCCACAGCCGGTAATCAGCTACGCCTCGAGGATCATCGTGGGATTCTTTCCCTTATAGCCGGTCGTGTAGGCCCCTTTCCAGGCAGTTGGACAGTTCTTCCACTCCCAATGCATACAATCTATACTCATTTATATCCTCATTCTTTTACAACTCTTTCCATCTAGGAAACTCCTAATATGAAAATTCTCAAACTCTTAGAGTATGGCTAAGACCCTTTCAGCTTTTCTTCTATTCTTATCTTGAGTGGAGGTGATGAGGCCAATTTTATATAATTTCCAATCTTATTGAAAACTTATTCGTACAATCCACCTATGAGGGTCTGGCACAAAATTGGCAATAAAAAAATGTTAGCACCAAACGCGATAAATGAAATGTTGATACCGTACAACGAATACGTGTTAGGATCAGGGAAGTGCAAACTGACATCAAATCTTAAGCTGATGCGTGCCGATCTGAGTTGAAAAATATGCAAAATAAAATAGAAGATAAGGATCCTATTCCTTACATATGTAATATATAAAAGCATATGCATGTAATTTGAAAATAGAATCTGCCACAACAAGTTTAACAACATATTCTACCATTGAAACTTCCAAATAGCATTTAACAAGTAGCAAGATAATTGTTCAAAAGCTACCAAATTCATAAAGTAGACAACCTAAGTCCTATAACCACGATAACCACACAGTTTGAAGACTTATCTCCTCAGACACGAATCTGCCGGATTCCGGCGATGATGTTTCGAAAGTCCCGTGACAGCAAAGGCAGCCCCGCAACCTCTTAACATTTTTGAGGTGGACTGTTTCACAAAATCTGAAATTTCAAAAGCCAAAATTCTTCGATCTAAAGATATAAACTTTAAAGAAAAAGGAAAGAGAAAGAAAGGGAGATGGAGAAGAGAAGCAGCAAGTGAGGGGTGAGGGAGCCTCTCATCTTAGTTAGGATTAGAGTGAGGAAGATGATGTGGGTTTTTATTTTTATATGGGTTCTTCTTATTAGGCTAGCATTTTATTTACTTGGGTCAAGGGAGTAAGGAAATTATTATGAGCCCAATTTTTTTTAAAAAAATCATAATGGCTGCTTTAAATAAATGAAGGGAAGCCCAATTTCGAAATTTAATTATTGTGGGCTGAAAATGGGTGAGAGTCTTGGTCCAGTTTCGAAAATGGTATCATTTGGGAGAAAATATAATATTGAACTTTAGCCTAAGTTTAAATTAAGGTTCTATTAATATTTTTTTATGGTTTGGCTAAACTAAGCTAAAATAATTTAGCTTTGAATTTATTGTAGAGTTCTGCGTAAGAGTAAATTTTCTAAGTAAAAGACTCATAGATCCAATTTAATCGAAGCCCGGGAATTGTGGAAGAAGAATCATCCAATAACAAATGAGTTTTGAAGGAGGAATTTGAGTTTGAGTTAGGTTTTAAAGTGAGAGGGACGATTCAATTCTTTAAGTGAGTTTTATGATGATGCTTGTTTCGAGTCAAAAACTTTTAAAGTTTGAAGTAAAGACGTTTTAGTCTGGAGAAAATGTGCGAGTTACAAAATATTTTGAGTTTTAAGAGAAAACTAGTTTACTTTTTGTTTCTTTAGAAAAACATGGATGGCAGAGTTGAACGAGAAACGCGAAGGTGTTGTGACATTGGATGCGAGGTACCTATATCTTTTTAAGTGATGGTTTGTAGATGTTGAAGTATGAGGTAGATTATGAATTTGTTGATGGAAGTGAGGTATGAGACTATGAGCTATGCGTGCGAACATAGAATGACTAAGAGATAGGTTAGGATGAACGTGCTCGAATTTAGTTAAGAAGTGTCAACTGCAACCTCACTTTCCTGAGTGATAAGATTAGTTGAGCTCGAGTTTAGATGGGTAGTTACAATTTATAATCGTTTTCCCTGAACGTTAAAAACAAGGAGAATACAAAACGACGTTGCGTATGAAGTTTCAGACGAGAAAGAGTGCGAGACGAGAGGAGATGCTAAGTGATGTATCCCTGCAACGACGATAAATAGTTCTTGCGATCTAATTAGATGAATCCAATCTTGCGTAATATGTCAAAAGTGGCGATGTGACATAGAAACGACCCTAATAGCATGTTGAGGAGGAGTACGAAGATGATTGCGATGTGTTACTAGAATGATCGTTATGACGCACTAAAAGCACCATGGAGATACGACATGCAACTATAAGTTAATAGGGGTAACAATGCGAGGAATCTTGCTCGGAACTTAAGGTCTCCCAGAGCGATCTTATCGTATACACATGAGGAAGGAGTCCCCTTAGGCGGATACGCACATAAGTGATACGCCGACCAGAGTTGACGTAACTAATACAAGTTGTTGAAGATTACGCTATTAATTATCGCTTTTAAGGAGCTCCTACAAGATTAAACGTTATACTATATACTCGAGTAATAGACTCTCGAAAAGGTAATATGGAGAAACTTGTTTTACAAGCAGTTGAGGATCGATGCACGAATAACAAATAAGATGAAGAAAACCACGAGAAGCGAAGAAATTTAGATTTTTGTTATATTAAGATACCTGAAGAGAAAATGCCGAAATAGTTTCTTGTTAGCCCCATGCTCGAGGTCAAAAGCATTATAAGAGGCAACATGGAAATTGGAGGAAAGGGGTAAAGGAGAAACATTCGGAACTGTTCCAACGACGTAAACAAATTTCGGGACGAAATTTTTGTTAAGGTGGGTAGGATGTAATACCCGCGATTTTCGAATAATAAAATTTTTCCCATTGAATGCGATATGGTGATTTAAGATGGAATTTGTGAAGAAAACAAAAGAAGATAATATTTAATTTTACGCGTGAGTTAAAATCATCGATCGATTTTGAAGAATTAATATTTAGAACTAAACTAAATATTAATTGGTTGCATTGGGTGATGTTCATCTTTGTTAGGAACAAGACGAAGAAATTAATTAAAATTTTCCGTAAACTTTAATTAATAAAAGAAATGCAAAATGTGAAGTAAATATTTTGGGCTTCTCAATTAAATAGAGCTCAGTGTTTATATGTTACAAATTTGACTTTAGTCCTATGAACTAAATCAAATAAATAAAAGATATAAGTTGGGCTGTACAAATAAATGAGTCCAAATGAAAGTGAATAAAATTGTGGGAGATAGACTTTGAGCCCAATCCTTCTCTCTTCCTTTGCTACACGTGTCTCTCTTCCTTTACTACACGTTTTTCTTTTCAGCATGAATCTTCAAGAATTTCCATCCAGCTGTTACCTGCAAGCGAACCACCCACATTAATCCTAATTAATCCTAATCATGAGGATTTATCACTGTTTAATCCAGCCACTAATTGCCATTAAATCACCCAATTAAGTAGGAGTTAATCCTAATCACTTCCATAGATTCTCTCTTAAATTCACACTCTCACTTTCACAAAATGCAAATCCTAGCAAAAAAAAACCAAAGAAAGAGATAGCCGAGAGGGAGGAAGAGAGTAGAAGAAACTGCTACCCTTTTTGTTTCACTCTCATACAATCTAAGAAAACCAAAGCTGCCCAATCTGAGGAACTCATCCTTTCGGCCCAACAAATTCCGTAGTGTACACCACATTTCAACTTCGACAGAAGGTATAGACCTTCCCTTTCAATCATAAGTTATGAGTTTTATCATCTTGTCATCATAGCATGGTGCCACACATCAATCTCCCACACAAAGAACTAAATCAATAACACAATCGAGCAATCAACAATTGAATCACCTCTTGCTTGCAATAATTCAATCTTTTGAACCGAATACACCCCACGGCAAATAAATCAAAATGCGAAAGAAACATAATTTGAACAAAGAACTTATCTT
This sequence comes from Salvia hispanica, assembly GCF_023119035.1. Classification (NCBI taxonomy): domain Eukaryota; kingdom Viridiplantae; phylum Streptophyta; class Magnoliopsida; order Lamiales; family Lamiaceae; genus Salvia; species Salvia hispanica. The sequence continues at coordinate 30,943,357 of NC_062969.1, forward strand.
TCGGGGCTGCTCCGGGTTGTTTCGAGGCTGTTCGGGTTGGTTTCGAGGCCGTTCGGGGTGAATTGGGTCTCTGCTGAACAGCCGTTGACGGAGATTGGAGAGGATCGATGAACTGCTCCTCGAACTGGTCAGCGGCGATGGCGGAATGGCAGCAGCGACAACGGCGAGACGTTGCTGCAGAGTAGCGACGGCGAGGCGCCTGTCGCGGCGCTGCCACGGTGATTCCACGGCGTACGATGGCGTGGGCTGCTCGGAACAGTGACAGCAGCGGCGCTGTGCAGTCGACTGGTGGTGGTGCGACGACGTTCTCGAACGATGGATGAAGGGATTTCTCAATTTGGGGATTTTCTCAATTTAGAAAAAAAATGAATGAGGGGGAGAGGTGTACCGATAGTGGAGAAGAGACTATAATTTTGGGCCTTTCTTTATTTTGGGTTTCCCTAAAGTAATTGATTTTGGGTTTCCCTAAAGTAATTGGAGGAATAAGGGTGGGTTAAAATAATTACTTTGAACTTGTAATTCAATTAATGTTTGGGCTGGAGTTTTAACCCAAGAATTTCGGAGAGCGCCAATGGCTGGGCGGCTGCCAAAAATTTGAAAAGGAGTTTAAAACGATGTTTTAAAATCACGACAACCCAATTTTTCTTTCCGAATAATTGATTAAGGAGTGAAAGATAAAATAAACACTCATGTAGAATGCATTTTTTTTAGTTACTTGATTCTAAAATCACGACAACCCAATTTTTCTTTCCGAATAATTGATTAAGGAGCGAAAGATAAAATAAACACTCATGTAGAATGCATTTTTTTAGTTACTTGATTCTAGAGGCTAATTTAGCATATTATATTGTTTCCGTAAAGGCTATCTCTGCAAGCAAGTTGTGGTTGGAGTAAGAAATCTCAAGTTAGGCAATTTAAGCGTACGAGGTGAACTTTTCTATCCTACATACTAATGTGGATAAAATATCAAATATTTTGAGATGATATTTAGTTATGCAAATGATGTTGTCTTGCCATAAATGATTTGTTTTATGTGTATGAAGCCTATCTGTTTGGTTGGAACGTAAGAATCGAATTCGGGTCCGAGTGAGGGTGGTGTCCCTACTCGGATTAGTGTACACAGGTGGCCGTTGGAAGGTGGCCACCTTCCACGGCACAAAGATGATATAAGTGGAGGCCGTTGGGAGGTGGCCACCTCCCCGGCTGGAGAAAGATGTAGGCGACCGTGGGAGAGCACCATCTCCACGGCACTTGGTGTTCAGATATGGCAAAAGTACAAAAAGAACTTAGACTGATCAGTCGAACTTTAGCTCACAAAGAATTTAGTAAGCTCGGGCCTTTTAAGAGAAAACCCTCGAGTGTTACTATGATGACATGATAATATTTTCATTTTGTATATGTATATTTCGGCAATGTGTTCACTGAGTATTTTTATACTCAGCCCTGCATATATTTCTAAATGTGCAGGTTGAGCAGTGACGGTGGAGAATGCTGAGCAAAGTTGATGATTTCCTTTTTATTTTAAGTAGAAGCTCCCGGTGGTGCATGTCTCCATACATGTGACCGCATTCATTCCGCTGCTTATTGTTCTTCTATACTCTGATAAATAATTATTGAATAGTAAGACTTTCATTCAAGCTCTTGTGAAAAAAAATTAATTTGAAACTGTCTCCTCTTTAGTCATTGTTTATCCCCTTTCTATTCCCCTCTTCTTAATCCCCACCCCTAGTCACGGGTTCCCGGCTTTGCCATCCTTAGCAAAGTGCGGTCGTGACAGTGGAGGTACTCATCCCACATGTCTGCCGCGCCTCCGTAGGCCAACTGTCTGATTGTCGCCGTGCACTTTTGGATAGGGGTGTGGCCGGGTCTGCCAGCCGCATCGTGCCTGAAGCGGAAATAAAGATATCGACGCTCCAAAGCATCAACGATACGCATAAACAACTCCCTACGCATTCTAAAATGCCACCTGAACATGGTTGCTGGAAACCGCGGGCCGGAGCGAAGTAGTCGTCTTATAGCCGCTAATGTGCAGCTACGTGATCCCGATCAATCACTGCTCGGCGGTGGACAACCGGTGGAGGGCAAGGTACCGCCTGCTGTTCGACCCTTCGCATGTACCTCTCTAGCTCGTGGTTAATGTAGGCCTCCATAGCCTCGTTCATCTGCTGTTCGTACTCCTCAGTATCCCCACCACCACCACTACCACCACTGCTATCACCTGCGTTACTCATCGCTCGATGTTGCTCTTGTACATAAATTTATTAGAGAGAGAGAAAACTTGTTAAAACAAGTGGTGCAAATGAAAATGAAACTAAAATCGCGTATATATAGGTTTTCAAAAAAGTGTATAAAAAAAACGAAAATTGGCGCTGGCCGATTGCTAACCGATCGACACGGAACAATGGCGGCCAACGCATCGGCCAGCGCCCTCTAATCGGTTAGCCCATGCCGATATTTACGCCGATTCTCGGTTGGCCGGTTGCAATGGTTCGGCTAGCCGACCGGCTATTGTGGATGCTCTTATGACCTGATTTATCATCATTGCTACCCTTCCTCTTCTTTTACTATCAGTAATATGTTTGAAGTTATACACTTCAGACGTATTTATAAGTTGGTAATGCCTGGATATATATACTTATATGACTAGGTGTGTGATCAAATACTAACTAAGTTACGGTAATAACTAATAACTAATATCAATTCTGTATGTTAAAAACATCAACACAAAGACATAAATTTATCAATCTACTTGTGTTGATAAACTTATGTCTTTATGTTGACATTTTAAATTTACATGTTGTATTGATATAATTATATCTTTGTGTTGATAATTTTAATACACAATATTGAAAGTTATTAGTTATTACTGTAAATTAGTTAGCACAGTAACACAACCCTATATGACTATTTCCAAGTATTTGGTATCATAATTTATAACTTACCATGTAAATCTGTGTTATCCTTTATGGCCCATCTAAGCCCACAGTTTATTCCTTGTATTCTCTAAAATTTGGTCGAATAGCATTTCTGCCTCATTTCTTGTCTACAAAACAACAACGTAAAAACCCTTTTTTGAGTTTATCTTGACACGACGCCCGCATTTCTTATTTTACTTTGCAAATCTTCTTGTATCCCATCTTTCTTATCAAATGAGGCCCATAATATAAATCGAAAGGTGATTATACGAAAACTTTTACTAGCGTAGCTACTAGGAATATGTTTGTTCATTGATGATTGTATTTTTTACACTTGTAATAAGAAAACGCATGATACTTGACCGAAGTATTATGTTTAACTTTCGCGTATTGATTCTATCACTGTGATTTACATGTCTTATATAGACCAAGGAATAATGTACAAGGAAATATACAAGCTTGGTAAGCTAATCAATAATTGATTCTCTTATTCATTCTTGATTTGTTTCATTATTGTAGGGATTTTAATTTCTTTCCAACACTTCCTCTCAAGTTAAGTAACGGGATTTCGAATACTTAACTTGCGAAGACTTCATGAAAGCTCTTTGAGTTCACCGCCTTTGTCAGGACATCAACTAGTTGATCTTCTAACTTAACAAATGGAAATCCCATTGTCCTTCAAGTTTTTCCTAAATGAAGTGTAGGTCCACCTCCACATGTTTGGTCCGATCATGCGGGACCAGATTCTCAGAGATACTGATAGCGGCCTTATAATCACAGTATAGTCTGCCCTTCTTTGATGACCATCAACCGTTTTAACCACAATATTTCGGTCAAACAACTCTTAATCTCATCCCTAGAATTCTGCCTCTGCACTTGAGAGCATCACTATCATATGTTTCTTGCTCTTTCAAGTCACAGATTTCCTCCCACGAATGTAAAGTACCCAGCTGTAGACTTTCTATCAATAAGGTTTCCTACCCAATCAGCATCAGTATAACTATGGATGTCCAAATGACCATTCTTTGCAAACAGAATCCCATGATCTGTTGTCCCATTTAGATAACGAACAACTATCAAGACTACCTCCGAGTGACTTACTTGTGGTGTCCATATACTAACTAACTACTCCCACGACATATGCTATGTCGAGTCTAGTATGTGAGAGATAGATTAATTTTCCTACTAACCTTTGAGATAATGGAGAAACCTCCGTTGGAGGAAGAAGAAGAAACTGAAAATATGAATAAGTGTTCAAATGCAAAATACAAATAAATGCCTTATATATAGGCACAAATACAACTAATAAAATTCTAATCTAAAGCCTAATTACATTTTATTTTATAGTTTCAACGGCCTCCCTCAAGATGGAAGCAAAATGCTACCATCTTGACAAAAACATCAAACTACAAACATCTAAAATTTATTCTAACTCCCCCTTGAGATCATCATGAGTTGCTGGAGAGAAACCATTTCAGGCCTTGAGTTTCTTTCTTCACACCTTCTTAAAGATTGTTGATGGAGCACAACTTCAATGAATATCATAGCCCAAGCTATCTATACCCAAGCAACGTTGTTTGTGGCAATTGAAATAAATGGATTGAGAGTCTGTAATCCAACTGATCCAATCTCACAAACCTGCTGTTCAGTGATGTTTTATATACTTTGGACCACAATCAAACACCATAAAATTTAACAACAGGATCAATCACATCAGACTGGTTTCGGAGGAAATCACTCCATCTTGAGCATATGCAAACCAATTGGAGCTGCTACTGCATATTATGGTAAAACCTTGCTGCCTCAAAACATTCACTAGCATCGAGTACAGCCAAGATCACCACACAAACCAAATAACAACCTCCAATTCTCCAATATAGCTCAATAAGAGCTTTACACCAAAAAATCACCAATTGCAACTTTCAATCCCCCACCCAACGCAAGACCATCAACAGCCACAAAAGGTCTTGCAGTTGCAACAACTAGGAACCATCACAACACCAACAACGAACAACAATTCTAATTGGTGATTGATGAGAAACAAAACACCAAACTGGTATAGAAAAAAAAATACAAAGGAATCATCCGACGATTTCATCGGTGAGAATAGAGCAAATTCAGAGATAGATTCAACCGAACAATCGGTGAACAACAAAACAAACATCCAACATACAATCGGAAAACCAGAGATAAATCTGAAAACATATTCAGATTCAACAACAAATTTGAGAAATCATATCTCAAATACTGAAACGAGAGAAACAAACTTGGATCATACAAATCCAAAAACAACAACGAACCGATTCAAACATCAGAATTGAAAAATCAGAGAGATTTGAGGAGAGAAAAATCAGAACCTGAAAAAGGATCAACCGCAAATGCAGCGGTCAAATTCTACAGCAAACCTCACCAAACAGCAACTGCAGTGAGCCGAGCACATACTCTCCGGCGACAAAGCAGAATACCGAAAAACACCAACCCTAGATCTATTGATATCAAACGGAAAATCAACAAAAGGATATAGGAGATAGAGGTAATCAGAGGCGCGCAGCGGATTTTGCGCTCTGATACCATGTTAAAATTGTAGAATTGGATTGAGATAATGGAGAAACCTCCATTGGAGGAAGAAGAAGCAACTGAAAATATGAATAACCGTCGGTAGAGAGAGATATGAGAAAAGGGGAAAAATCATTTATGGACTACATTTTGCTAAAGTGTTCAAATGCAAACTACAAATAAATGCCTTATATATAGGCACAAATACAACTAATAAAATTCTAATCTAAAGCCTAATTACATTTTATTTTATAGTTTCAACGGCCTCCCTCAAGATGGAAGCAAAATGCTACCATCTTGACAAAAACATCAAACTACAAACATCTAAAATTTATTCTTACTCCCCCTTGAGATCATCATGAGTTGCTGGAGAGAAACCATTTCAGGCCTTGAGTTTCTTTCTTCATACCTTCTTAAAGATTGTTGATGGAGCACAACTTCAATGAATATCATAGCCCAAGCTATCTATACCCAAGCAACGTTGTTTGTGGCAACTGAAATAAATGGATTGAGAGTCTGTAATCCAACTGATCCAATCTCACAAACCTGTTGTTCAGTGATGTTTTATATACTTTGGACCACAATCAAACACCATAAAATTTAACAACAGGATCAATCACATCAGACTGGTTTCGGAGGAAATCACTCCATCTTGAGCATATGCAAACCAATTGGAGCTGCTACTGCATATTATGGTAAAACCTTGCTGCCTCAAAACATTCACTAGCATCGAGTACAGCCAAGATCACCACACAAACCAAATAACAACCTCCAATTCTCCAATATAGCTCAACAAGAGAATTGCAACTTTCAATCCCCCACCCAACGCAAGACCATCAACAGCCACAAAAGGTCTTGCAGTTGCAACAACTAGGAACCATCACAACACCAACAACGAACAACAATTCTAATTGGTGATTGATGAGAAACAAAACACCAAACTGGTATAGAAAAAAAAATACAAAGGAATCATCCGACGATTTCATCGGTGAGAATAGAGCAAATTCAGAGATAGATTCAACCGAACAATCGGTGAACAACAAAACAAACATCCAACATACAATCGGAAAACCAGAGATAAATCTGAAAACATATTCAGATTCAACAACAAATTTGAGAAATCATATCTCAAATACTGAAACGAGAGAAACAAACTTGGATCATACAAATCCAAAAACAACAACGAACCGATTCAAACATCAGAATTGAAAAATCAGAGAGATTTGAGGAGAGAAAAATCAGAACCTGAAAAAGGATCAACCGCAAATGCAGCGGTCAAATTCTACAGCAAACCTCACCAAACAGCAACTGCAGTGAGCCGAGAACATACTCTCCGGCGACAAAGCAGAATACCGAAAAACACCAACCCTAGATCTATTGATATCAAACGGAAAATCAACAAAAGGATATAGGAGATAGAGGTAATCAGAGGCGCGCAGCGGATTTTGCGCTCTGATACCATGTTAAAATTGTAGAATTTGATTGAGATAATGGAGAAACCTCCATTGGAGGAAGAAGAAGAAACTGAAAATATGAATAACCGTCGGTAGAGAGAGATATGAGAAAAGGGGAAAAATCATTTATGGACTACATTTTTCTAAAGTGTTCAAATGCAAAATACAAATAAATGCCTTATATATAGGCACAAATACAACTAATAAAATTCTAATCTAAAGCCTAATTACATTTTATTTTATAGTTTCAACAGGTATACCATTTGTTCCACAATTTCTTACTCAATCAACTGACCACCACCCAATTGGCTCACAAGTCTTTTGACCGAAGGTATATGGTTTCCATATGAACATAGCATATAAGTACATGTCACTTTCGGCCAAATACAATCTCCCACATATGCAACTAAGTCAACAACAACAACATCATTTGAACACTAATCGAAATGCGGAAAAGAAGATAACTTTGTTTAAGAACTTATCTTGTGGTTTGAATCGGGGTGGTTTCGGGGCTGTTTGAGCGTAGAGGGCGTTGATTCGCGACTGCCCGAGGAGCAGCACGCCGACAACAGCGGCATCTCCGGAGCAGGGACTGCACAGCGGCGACAGCGAGGGTAGACGGCAGCGGCGGTGCTGTGTGAACCGATGTCCAGCGGTGGCGAATCGGCGAAATAGCAGCAGCAGCAGCGGCGCCTTCGGTTGAGACGACCACCAACGCCGGTGTGGGGCGAACCGGAGCGAGGGATGCCAGAAATCTAGGGCTCACGAAATTGGGGCTTCTTCCAATTTGAAGGGAAAACTCGAACGGTTGAGTAAGAAGGATGGAAGGTTCGATTGGAGAGGGAAACCGTGACTTTCGTTGCTGGAATCACGGTGGTGTCCGGCGGTGGTGATGAGGTTTCGGAGGCGACGGGGTGGAGAATTTTGGGGAGAAGAGAGGTTAAGAGAGAGAGAGAGAGTTGACCGAGATGTTGTGAATGATATATATTTGGGCGGAGCGGATCACCTCTACCATATTATACACCATTTGATATTTACTCTTTAAAATATTTAAAAATAAGAAAAATCCTATGCGGCAGTTCTTCACAAACTATCGCCAATATTAAAATGACACCACTAAAAAATCCAAAGCAGCACTACCACCACGATGCCTCCGGGCATCACTACTAGTCGCTAGCCACCGGAATCCCCAATCACCTGGCCACCTCTGCCTCTCTCTCTCGTTCCCCTTACTTCTCCATGCCTATAAGCTCCAACACCTCTCGGATCCCCTGCAAATCTCCATCGGCGATTCGATCTCCACCAAATGGCAGCCACTTTTCCCACTGCCGCCTCAACTCCATTAAACTCGGAGAGTTATAGGAAATAGCAGTATAAGCGAAAGAATTGTTAATTTCTTCTAGTATTTGAGATTACCAGTAAAGTTTCGGATTTGATATTGGTTTGAAATAGCAGTATAAGCGAAGAGCTCGGCGGCGGTAGGGCTCAGCGCAATGGCTCAGTGTAGAGGTCAACGGCGAGCTTGAAGTAGTCATCGATGAAAGCCTCTTTCGCCTTCCTCTCCATATCGGAAGACGCCATTGATGGGGGATTATCAGAACTCGCTCACAGCTGTGGATTGATTAGAGAATGAAGAGTAGACGACGACTTGCGGAGATATGCAAATACATATAGGTATCAATGGTGTATGATGTGGGGGAGGTGATCCGCTCCGGCTAGATTGGTCCTTTGCATTTTTTAGGGCGTTAATTTGATGTTCAAAGGTGAGATAATAAAATGAAGATGAAATGTTTGACGATAGAATACACGATTTTGTGAAGAACTGCCACATAGGATTTTTCTTATTTTTAAATATTTTAAAGAGTAAACACATGTCATTATTTTATTGGTGGGGCATCAAATGGTGTATAATATGGTGGAGGTGATCCGCTCCGATATTCGGGTCTCTCTCTCTAATTTTATTTTGAGCCTCTCCTTTATTTTGTTGTTGGGCTCACAAAAAATTAAATGGGAGATATAGGGTGGGGAAATAAAACTTCGGCCTTTTAATTAAATCTTTGGCAGGTAATTTAAATTAAATCATGGGGAATTATTAAATTAAATCCCGGAATAATTTGCAAAGTGCGAATAATCTTTTCCCGGGTCCGAAATAAATATAAATGTGAAGGAAAATTATTGTGATAATTTTAATCTTGCGCTTAAATAAATTTTGGGAATTTATTTCGACATCGTGGAGGAAAATACGAGGAGCCAAAAAATTGAAAATATGTGAAAACCAAGAAACGAGATAGAACACTTTAATTAGGGTGCACGCATTCTAATTAGTAGTTCTCTCGCGCTGATTGTTGTGTTACTACCTTGTTGTTTAAAGGGAATTGTTTCGTGAGACTCTAATCCGGAAAGCGGAATGCGCTAGTGCGAGATCTTTTAAGTGAACGAGGTGAGATTTTTTTTAAAGTATATTTTGGGCTTTGTTCTTGTTTTAGATTTTGTGGAATACTTATCTGCCCTGACTGTGTGTCGGATGCCTGGCATTGCCAGAGGTTTAATCGAATTCGGTTTAAGTGTGGGCCGCAAACCCCACTTAGACTAATGATCACTATGTGGGGACCGTGAGCCATTTGTCGCGCGTTTGGCTAGTCTAGTGACCGTCGTGTAATGTGGTCACATTCCCGGTACACGAGGATACATTTCAGATTGAGTATGGGTGATGGATAAATGCTTGATCAAGCGACTTTGATGAAAATGGAAATATTTTGTGTACTTGGGTTTTTTTGAAAGCTAAACCCCAAGCTCACTTGAAATTGGCTTGACAATTATATTTTTATGCAAATGTTTTCGGCAACTGTCCACTGAGTATCTTTTCAAGTACTCAGTCATGCATATGTTTTCCCTATGTGTAGGTTGAGCAATGACGAGTCATGGTGGGTGTTGAGTGGAGCCTCTGAAGTTTACTTGTTATCAGTACAGAATGGGTCGTGTCTTCATACATGACGTCATTCCTTTACTCTTGATTGCTTCCGCTGAAACTATTTATCTTTTTGAATAATGCGTTGCGCACTGAGATACATTAAACTCGATCACTCTGATTCATCATTTTGATGATTAAATAAATCACTATTCGGTCTATTGATGTCGCAATGTGATATTGCCTCAATTCCCCTTTTTTCCCCCGCTTCTTATATCCCACCCCAGTCGCGATTAACTATTCTTTCTATCCTTAGAAAGGGCGGCGTGACAATTAGGTGACTCAGTCGGAACCTTGAAGAAGTAAAACTTTTTCACATCTTAGATAGACTTTGGCTACCTATCGTGAAAGGTTGCAGTGTCCATCCGAAAGTCATCTTTACCTTGAGAATGACTAGTGACACTGGTGTGGTATAACATTGAGAGGATCTAAAGTATAGACACGTCTTTATTGCTATCTACTGAAAGACAATGTCATGAAAATTTAATTTTTCTTAATCATTGTAATAATATAGGACATACGTTATTAATCATACGCTACTTTGACTTATCTGTAGGTGTGGGTTTTTCGCAACCCAATATATTCCTGATATCTTGGGTAATAGTAATTAATAACTAGTACGGTATAAGTTTTATTATTACATTGAATCGTGTGCTTTTGCGGTTTGACTATAACCCCAAGAAGTGTTCGAGAAAAGTTCTATTATTAGGAAACCCGGCTGGTTTGGATTTAATACAAGAATAATAGTAAAACAAAGTGTATTATTTTAATATACATCTCATACTAGACAAACTCTTGAAAATGAAATAATAATTAATTTTAAAGTCCATAGTAGACTACAAATTAATTAATGGATATATAAAGTTATAAACACGGGATATAATATTTTAAAGAGGTTAACCTGGATTGCGTGTAATCAAGGATTGGATGGGTTGTCGGTATTTCTTCGCACAAGAATTATTCCATTGTCCTTATATTAAATTATGGGTTATAATTTAATTAGTAAATAAAAAGGTCCAAATTGGGAGGCTCAATCCAAGCCCCATAGATCCCTAACCTAGCTCATCACAAACTCTATTTACCCAAACGATGGATTCAATAAGTTCTTGCAAATAACCACGTCCACTGGATGAAGGAGGTGTTAGAGTTTGTATACTAGAAATCACGTTTCGAGTGATTGAATACTGTAAAACTCTTATTTTATTTTCCAAGGAATAAAACAGATTATTTTTGTCATAATGTTGTTATGTTTTACATTTAATGGATGTTAATTGCATGTTTAAATGTATAAGTTAACTTAACAAAGTCTAAGTCTTTGTTTTAGTAGACCGATTGTGGGCGGCATCCACTTTAAGGTAACACGGTCATTCCTAAACAAAGAAAAAGGAGAATTTCACGACCTAGATGGAATTAGACTATCCATCGTGAAAGGTTACAATGTCAGTCCACATATTTCTAAGCCTTACTGAAATAAGATGATATTGGTGTGGTACACTGAACGGATCTAACAGCAAGACTTGTCCTTGTGCTATCTATTGAAAGGCGAGGTCTTGATAAATATTTTTTCTTAATCAATATAGGTTAGCATTGAGCATACGGTATTGATTATGCATTACTTTGACTTATCAAATGGTGCGGGCTTTTTCGTAACCCAATAATCCTGATATATTGGGTAGTGGTGATTAATATTTAGCGGTGCTAGGATTGCTAGGTGAGTCTCGTTTGATAATGTCCTCAAGAGGAGCGCGAAACAATGATTTATTATTCGGAACCTAGCTAGTTGGAGTTTGATCACTCTATGAATAATAAATAAGCGTTTCATGTTAAGTCCACTCTTGGAATTAATAAGAAATTAATTAATTAAGTTCATAGCAGACATTAATTAATTAATGGACATTTTTATCTTAAGCGCGAGAAATGAAAGTTAAAACGGAAACCCGGATTACATATAATTTCGGATTTGGATGGGGAGAGTTCAATATTACTTCTGTAGTGGCTGCTCGTAATATTCCAATTAAAGCTTATATTAAATTGTTGGTTCAATTTAATTAGTAAAAAGTAAATTGGATGAGCCCATATCCAAAACCTTCCATAGATCCCTGTATGGGCCCAAAAGGAACTTAATATAAATAGGAGAATAAATGAGACAGAAATCATAATTATTACAGCTAAAATTTTCGTCCCTCTCTACCTTGAGGAGTACAAAATTCTCTCCTAATTGGAGAAGGACTTCTTCTGTCTTCTTTATTTAAGTCCCAGTATTCCGGTGAGATCAGCCCACACTGATATTGGAGTACAGTTCGGGAACCAGAGAGAAGATTTGTGGTCTAGTATTCAAAGCATCACGTGGAGAAGTCGCTAGCCATCATCAATTCTTTGGAGAATTAATTAGGTATTATTTCTGCTCCGTTGAAAAGCATGTTTTAGGTTTCGATTATACTTAAAGCATGATTAATTCAAGTTATGAGCATGATACATGTGGGAATTATGCGAATAGCTTTTGTCTAAATAATCTGCTAAATAGATCTGACTATTATGTGATTTATTTTTTCAGTTAATAATTATTAAATTATGCATCTCGAACGCGCTTCCGCTGCCAGTTCCTTCAATTGGTATCAGAGCCAGTCTTTGGCTCAGATTATTTGGATTTAAATTTCGCGAAATTCATGTATGCATGTGTTATTTGATTTCGAAGCATGTTCTTGTATTTTATTGTTTATTTTTATGCATGATGAACTCAAGAACATTCGAATCAATAGAACTTGAATTATTCGATCATACGAGATGTGCGATCCGCCGGCGCTCCCACTAAGACGGATCGCGCTATGCATAATAAAGAAAGGGTTGTTGAATTGAGTGGGAGCAAGGGAGGCGATCAACCGGACGAGCGTGGGCTCGTGCACGCCGCCGGCGAGACCACCGATCCCGGAGTGACTCGCGAATCGCGCCGACCAGTGGGAGCAATTGAAGCGATCCAACAGCGACATGAAAACAAGGATGGGCTCGTCCATGCCGCCGCAGAGACCGCGACGTGTTTCTTGCTCAACCAAGACGGTCGCTAACGGTGGTGGAAGGAGGCGCAGCTCGCTGCTCGTCCGAGAGCAGCGGCTGTCTTCTCCGCCGATGATAAACCCTAACCCTAACCTAAACCCTAACCCTAGTCGAACCCTAGGCCGATCGACGCTGAACCGAGAGCTGCGACGCCGTTCATGGCTAATACTGGTTCTGGCGAGATCGACGGCTATTGAGGGAAGTCGCTGGAGCAGCGTGGCGAACGCTGCATGGCCGTGTCGACGGAGGGAGTTCTCAGTGTCTTATCGCCGGGAGAAAAGGGGAGAGAGGAAGCAGCGCGCCCTGCGCGCAGGCTGTCGGCTATGGCTGGACGGCGATCTCGCCGTTCCGGCGGGCGAATCGCCGGTGAATCTTCATCGCGTTGATTCATGCAAACCTCGAACAACAAGATAACGATGAAGCATTATCTTAATGATTATTTAATTCTTAAATTAAAAGATATCATTAAAAATAATATTATTTAATGAAATAAAATATTTTGGGACGATTTCCCTAGATTTTAGGAATATTTTGATTATTTTCTATATCTATGGAATATTTATATCCTAGACGATATAGATAAGAATAATTTAATAGTTTCCTAAATATTATATATCTAGATTCCTAATTAGGATAGATATGTAAGATTACATTAAATAATATAATTATTTTCCTTCCTAATCTTGAAGTTGGATTTAATTTGAATTTAATTTTTCATGTCTAATTAAGATTTAAATAATGTACTTTATTTTGTATACATCTTATAGTATGACATGAATAAGAAATAATTTCAAGATTAATTAATTCCTAAACTAAGATTCGTGATGATAATAAAAGATTTAATTATCCGGTCAATTTAAAACCAACAGAATTTAATTAGCCTTAATCTGCCTTAAGGCTAAATGATAATTAATGAAAAACCATAACCCAAATATCTAAGCGATAATTATGAACTTAAAGTTTATATATGGTCTCCATCGGTTGGACTGCCAAATTTTGTGAAGCTAGTTTCTAATATTATCGCCACCCACTTTGTGGGGACAATAATCCTACAAAATAGTAAGTTCATAAGGGCGGAGTTCTCACACAATAAATAGAATGAACTAGAAAGTGGTTCCCAATATTATCGCCACCCACTTTGCGGGGACAATAATCCTAAGGAACTACGAGTTTCAGGGTTCAATCAGAATTTATGAGATAGCTTGATTTTGTTATCAGCACATCAACATTGTCATGGGAGTGTGTTGTAGAAATAAAATTTTGTAATGCTAAATCTGATGGTCGTGCTTAGGCAACATTAAGCGGCCATGCCATTTTGTGGTCTCTGGACTATTCGTCGGTGTTGTGACCAGTAAAATTGCCAAATTTTAATGCGTATTAACCTCCTTTGGAGGGTACAAATTTTAAATTTTTCTGTTGTAAGATTTTGAAAAGTTTTATGGTTAATCTACTCAATTTCCTTACATAAGTTTGTGATAAATAGTAAATTTTTTTGTTTGCAGTGCAATAAAATCCCTCAATATGTCTTTTAATCCTCTTTCTGCAATACTCAAAGAAAACAAACTCGAGGGCCAAAATTACATAGAATGGAAAAAAAATTTGGATATCGTTCTCACAGCAGAAGAGTACAAGTTTGTGCTCACTACTCCACAGCCTCCAGTTCCCGCGGCTAACGCAGCGGTGGGAGTTCAGAATGCACATAAACGGTGGCATAAGGCGAATGAGATGGCTAAGTGCTACATGTTGGCATCTATGTCTTCAGTACTCAAGCATCAGCATTCTGCCATGGCAACTGCCGCCGAGATTATGCAAAATCTTGCAAATCTTTTTGGTACTCAGAATCGAACGGCTAAGTCTCAAGCCTTTCGGAGTTCATGCACTTTTTATTAGCACTAAATAAACCTGCAAGTATACATAGTATATATAGTATAACTAAAGGTTAGTACCGGGATATCGAACACGGGGAAGGCAAACACAAAGTGTCTATCCTCTACTAGAACTCAATTACTATCTGGAGAAACAAGAGATTTTGAAAACTTTTGAAAACTGAAAACAATTAAAAGCAATTAACAACTAGATGCGAATAAAACACGAAGACAATCGATAGAGATAAGGGAATTCCAGGGATGTGCGTTCACAGTTATGGTTATACAAATTCCAAACTACAATACCCTAGCACAATTATTACTTTAATAGGACGAGATGAAATGCAAACGTTGATTACAAAATTAGGATTTTCAATCCTAACACGTAACTCCATAAAGCTCCTAAGATCCTTGAAAAGTCCTCACTCTCAATTAACAGTGCCGTTTTAAGGGAAGCTAACTGTAGTGTCTACTAAGTGAATCTAACTCGCTAGAACTCTCTCACAGTTATGAAGCAAGCTATATTAAATCATGCAAGATTGTGTCACTCAATCATGCAACATCAAAACTAATTAGGGAAGAAACAAAGTAAAAACAAAACGGATTTTAAATAGAAAAATGAATTGTATAACCAAAGTCGTTACTAACACATCCCTAGAATCCTATGAGTTTAATTACACATAATGGAATAAGCTAAACACATAGATTGAAGGGTAAACAATTTGAACATAAAACTAAAGCAAATAAAACCCGTGGGTTGAATCCTTGTCGTTCTTGATGTTCTTGAAATCCTTCTCCAACTCTTTGCACAATTGAAGTACTCTATCTTTTGATCTCTGTGAATTATTTTGCAAGTAGAAGCTCTCTAATTTGATGAAGCTTGAGGTCTTATTTACAGGGGAAAGCTAATCCTCATTGTACAAGGAAAAGATCTTCAAAATATGGTAAATCTTGGAGCAGATCTAGGGCAATTCGGATTCGCAGCCTTTCTGCGGCGGGTCGCCGCACTTTGGTCGGCGGTCGCCGCGTTGGAGTCCAGAGTCTCTGTTCCTTCGGCGGTCGCCGGGCGAGACCCTCTTCCAAGCGTAGATTTCCGAGGCGGTCCGCTGCACTGCTCTGACCGCCAGGCGCCGTCGGTCGCCGTCGACTTCAGATTTCCAGACTTTGCGTTTTGGCTCCCTTTTTGGCTCAATTATGCACATTTCTCACAAAACACGTCAAAATACCAAAATAGATAAAATATGCGAATAATGGACGTGTAGAGTGACTTTGACATAAAAAATGGACCAAATAATGGCCTTAAAATAGTGCAAAATCCGAGCGTATCAACTCCCCAAATTTACATTTTTGTTTGTCCTCAAACAAAACAATAAATACACAAGAATAGATGCACGGAATGCACAAGGACTAGACGTCATAATTGCCTGAAAAGATGAAAGAATAGAATAAGCATGTACTAAGGCAATCAAATCAAGCAAGGTTTATTAGTGCACTTTCATTACTAACTCGAGGAACACCTTGAATTCAAGCACTCACATGTGGCAAACTTCCAAAGATGGGAAGTGTTCTCTCACTTTCAAAGTGTATAGAGGTAATGTGTATAAATAGCACTCAAATCATGCATCATGCAAAGTTTACCATAGGCTTGCTCAAAGTCTAATCCCTCATCCACTAGATGTGATTAAGCATCAAAAGTCCGAAAGGTCTTTATCTTTGGTTATAATGTAGGATCTTTGGTAGTTGAGGAATATTTGGCTAAAAAGTGACTAAAATAAAAAAAATATCCCAAGTAGAGTAAAAAAAAACTCCACTTTTCTAAACCTAAGACAATTTTAACACTTTATTTTTTTTTCAACTCACTTTCCAATCCTTAATTTTTTTTCACAATCTTTCACATTTTTTTTTCTTTCTTTCTTTTTTCTTTTTCAACCTTTCTTTCTCTTTCATAAGCATTCTTTCTAAGATCAAATGCATATTTTTAATTTATCTCAATTTCACAACTTGCACTTTCTTTACATTAAGCACACTACTTTTATAATTTCCTCCTTATCTCTCCAATTCCTTTACAAAAGAAGATAACAAAAGTTAATTAACCCAAGGAATTGCCCCATTATGTTGGCTTCCAAAGAATAGGCTTAAAGGCTCAAAATTGGCTCCAAAGGGAAAACTTTGAAAATTTGAGAGGGTCGAAAATTTTGGATAAAAGTAGGCTAGAAAAGATGGTAAATCATCCTCCTAAATCAACTTAAACACTATGTAAGCTTAGCCAAGAATAGGAGCAAGTTCTAGAAACATATACACGAATACAGATAAATCACACAAGAGAGAAATTAAGGCTCAAATCTCACAAGGTATAAAGCATGATTCAAGGCGAACAAGCAATTCACTAATTATGCACCTTTTCACCAAACCATCAAATCAAAACGTTAAGCCACACTTAAACATAGATGGAATGTAATATCATTGGCAACTCGGTCTAAAGTGTGTCCCTAAGCATGCGTGTTTCTAAGTTTTTTCATGTTAAGTTCACGACATGGATTCAAGAAAACATTTTTTTAGAACACAAAATTCTCCTACGGGGTTTTGAAAAACAAAAGCAAAAACTTTAAAACAAAAAGAAAACCCTAAAACAAAAACCTAAACTCACGGTCCACCACTTCATCCCCCCAAACTTATTTACACCAAAGTGTAGGATAAGTTTGTAGAGTCGGTAGGGACGTGAGTAAACTACTAAAAAGAAAACATACCTTGAAAAATTTTGCGTAGAGGCTTTACGGGGCGAAAATTCAAAAATTTCGAAAAATCGCACTGGGAACTGTATTCAGGTGGCGGTCCGCCGCGGCCTGGCTGGCGCTCGCCGCACATCGTCAGATTGTTCCAGCGAGCAAATGGCGGACCGCCGCTGCGTATGCGGCGGTAGCCACGTAGAGGTCAGAACCTGCGAAAAAAATTTCAAAGCAGAAAATTAAACCAAAACCAAAAATACTTAAAATTTAAACAAAAATTGTCAAAAATGGTTGGGTTGCCTCCCAACAAGCGCTTATTTTTCGTCTTTAGCTTGACGTTCTTTGAAGTTCATGAGTTATCCCCCATCGTGAGGATTCCTTTGGGATGCCTTTGTACCAACAATCTTAGTCTCTGCCACCGCGAATGGAACCAACTTGTTGAGAACTTTCTTCCACCATTTGAATTTTCCATTCGAGGTTTTGATCACGTAGATTTCAGGGTCATCTTGAGGTGGAGTCTTCTTCCTCTTCTTTCTCTTGGGCTTTTCCTGCAAGGTAGGCTTAGTAGGATTAGGCTCGCCCTTTTTAGGAGCTTGAGGTAAAGTGTTAACAATGAAAATAGTAGGGTTAGAAAGATCTTCCCCTCCAAATGGATCATAAGGCTTAGACAAATCGGTCACCATGACCTCCCTGCAATCATGCTCCATCTTAGCTTGTTTCGCCTCTTCATACTTAAGCATCGCGCTTTCGATGTTGTAGGTCGACTTTCCTCCATGGTCACTTATTGTGATTTCTCCTCTACCTACATCAATAAGAGCTTTGCATGTGGCTAGAAAATTTCTTCCTAAAATCAGAGGAACTTGTTTATCAACTTTCATGTCTAAAACAAAGAAATCGGCAGTGAATATGAAATCATCAACTTTCACCAATACATCCTCAAATACCCCTACCGCATTTACCGCAGTGTTATCGGCCATCCTTAGGCAGACATCTGTGGATTTGAGCGGCCCGATGTTGAGCTTCTCGTAGTACTCCAATGGCATTATGTTGACGCTAGCTCCAAGATCACAAAGAGCCTTGTCTACCTTACCATTCCCAATGGAACAACGAATGATGAATTGGCCAGGGTCCCTCTGCTTGACAGTCCTTTGCTTTTGGATGATATCACTACAGTGAAGAGGTAGCTTTAGATCAGATTTCTGGAGCTTTTGCTTTTTCATCACCGCCTCTCTCAAGAGCTTGGCATACCTAGGTATTTCCTGCAATGCATCAACAAGAGGGAGTTTAGTATGACATTTACAAAACATATTTAAGAACTGTCGGAATTGCTCTTCAAGCTTGAACGGCTTCCTCGGCTGGAAGGGGAGTACAATCCCGTTGTGCCGCACGAGTTCCTTCTTGGCGGGCGCCTCTGCCTCTTCAATGGCGGCCCGCTGCATAGTGTGTGGCGGTCCGCTAGGTGTCGGGCAGTCCCCAAAACTCGTTCCGGAGGTGCTGGCTTCATCCTTGTTGATACCGACAACCTTGGCAACAGCCTTGCCTTTATCCTCCACTTCCTTCTTTTGGAATTGATCCATTTGTAACTTAATGATGGACACAGTGGAGACAACAGTGTTTAACCCAGATTCAAGCTTGGTCAGTCTTTCCTCTACAACTCCCATCTTGGTCTCGTTGTTCTTTCTATCCTCTAGCATTAGCTCCAAGATCTTTTGGATGCCAGCCTCATATTTGTCTTCCTTGGTAGGTGGCTTCACTCCTTTCTCTTTGCCTAGATTGAACCCTGCATGAGATTGGACAAAATTATGATTATTAGCATGAGATACATGTGGATGTGGGTGATTTCCATTATAATTATTAAAATTACCACCCCCCTGATTAGGGCGATAATTATTATTATAAAGCCTGTTGGGATCACCCCCATTTTGGACATATTTGACATCTTTGATGACATTCCCCTCTTTGCCTGGAGCTTCTAATTTTTCAAGTCTTGCTCTGATGAATGCCAATTCTTGGGATGTCCCATTCCCACATGGTTTCTTCACTGCATCTAGCCTTTCAACTTTGTGTTTTCCTTGGACCAACCTCGACTGTTTGTGGCTAATTCCTCTATTACCTCCATAGCAGCAACTCCTCCTTTCCTCAAGAATCCCCCATTCGCCCCTGAATCCAACAAACTAGAGATTTTTTCGTTAAACCCATTATAAAGGATTCCTACCTGATGGTCTATTCCAAAACCATGGTTCGGGCATTTGCGGAGAAGAGCTTTGAAACGTGCGAGAGCTTCATATAGAGGCTCATCGGATCCTTGCATGAATTGAAAGATCTCACACTTAAGCTTTAGGATGGTGTCAGGCGGGTAGTACTTGTCGAGGAAGAGGACCACTAGATCCTTCCAATTTGTGGTTTTATCTGCAGGCAGACAATCATACCATTCTTTAGCAGCATCAGTTAAGGAAAAGGGAAAAAGTCTTACCCTCACAATATCATCATCAACACCATTGATCTTGATTGTATTAGCTATTTCCACGAACTTAGTGAGATGTCGATTGCGTCCTCGGTGTCTCTTCCTGCGAAGGCATTTTGTTCAACCCTATTGATTAAGGGTATCCCCAACTTGAAGTTGTTGGCCTCTATCTGCGGACCTGCAGGAATGTCCACAATGTTACCATGACTAAACATATTCAAGACTGGAACTACCTCCCTTGCTCGTTTTTCTTTTTCAGCTTTTGCCCGAGCTCTCTCTTCTCGCATCTCTTCCACCTCCTTTCGGAGGGCGACGATAAGATCGTGGTTGGTAGGCTCCGCCATCTTATTTTCTCCACAAGATAAGCAAATCTGCACAACCTGCAAAAACTAAAAAAAAAGGAAAAATTAAAAAAAATATAAAAATGAAAAAAAAATAAATAAATTTGAAAGAAGTAAAATCCAAAGTAGTAAAATTGTCCGTTTGAAGATATCACTCCAAAGTGAATTGTCTTCCCCGGCAACGGCGCCAAAAACTTGATGCACTTTTTATTAGCACTAAATAAACCTGCAAGTATACAGAGTATATATAGTATAGCTAAACGTCAGTACCGGGATATCGAACACGGGGAAGGCAAACACAAAGTGTCTATCCTCTACTAGAACTCAATTACTATCTGGAGAAACAAGAGATTTTAAAAACTTTTGAAAACTGAAAACAATAAAAACAATTAACAACTAGATGCGAATAAAACACAGAGACAATCAATAGAGATAAGGGAATTCCAGGGATGTGCGTTGATACGCTCGGATTTTGCACGATTTTAAGGCCATTATTTGGCCCGTTTTTAATGTCAAAGTTGCATTACATGTCCATTATTTGCATATTTTATCTATTTTGGTATTTTGACATGTTTTGTGAGAAATATGCATATTTGAGCCTAAAAAGGGGGTAAAAACACGAAGTAGGAAATCTGGAGCATCTCCGGCGACCGCCGCAACACTTCCGGCGACCGCCGGCGTTCGCGGTGACAAAGACACGCCCGGTGACCGGCGGGAAGTATGTGGCGACCGCCACAAAGAGTCAGAAGCTTCTGGACTGCGTGCAGTGGCCCGCCCCAGAAACGCGCCGCGCGACAGCTGTCTTTAAACTCAATTGTCCAGCTATCCTAAAGTCCGATTGGGGCTTTCTACACACCATTCTCTTCGTCTTGAAAAGAGCTTCAAGATGATGTAAGAATCACCTCAATCGGAGTTCTGTGGAGAGAGTTATGGCCGTTATACCAAAGTCGCACAAAGTTGCCAGCTGCTGTCTAGGCGGAAAATTGAAGAAGGAAAGAAGATATTACCTTGTGAAGCCAAATCTTTTCCTTCTACTATGGGGAACGAAAATTACATCTTTCCTAATGCTTGGAGGATACTTATTACCAAATTTAAATCCTTCTAAAGCCTATATATACCCCATAACCTCATTCATAGAATTCAACCCTTCCTTAGCCCCCAAAAGGGGAGCTTTCATAGCTCCTCCTCCAACCCTAATTCTTCATCATCTTTTTGCCAATTACTTCCATAGAATAAATTTGAGAGTTCTTCATTGTGCAAGGGGTTGGAGAAAGAAGCAAGAACATCAAGAACGACAAGGATTCAACCTACGGATTTTATTTGTTTTAGTTTTATGTTCCAATTGTTTTCACTTCAATCTATGTTTTTAGCTTATTCAATTATGTCTAACTAAATTCATAGGATTCTTTGGATGTGTGAGTAACTTTTATTGGTTTATACAATTCCTTTTTCTATTTAATATCCGTTTTGTGTTTACTTTGTTTCTTCCCTAAGTAGTTTTGATGCTGCATGATTGAGTGACACAATCTTGCATGATTTAATATAACTTGCTTCATAACTGTGACAGAGTTCTAGCGAGTTAGATTCACTTAGTAGACGCTACAGTTAGCTTCCCTTAAAACGGCACTGTTAATTGAGAGTGAGGACTTTTCAAGGGTCTTAGGAGCTTTTTGGAGTTACGTGTTAGGATTGACAACCCTAATGTTGTAATCAACGTTTGTATCGCATGAGCATAAGCTAGGTGACTCGTCCTTTCAAAGTATAAACTGTGCTAGGGTATTGTAGTTGGAATTTGTATAACCATAACTGTGAACGCACATCCATGGAATTCTCTTATCTCTCATATTTTATCTTTGTGATTTAATTTCATTTAGTTGTTTGATTGCTTTTAATTGTTTTACTTTCAAAAACCCAAAACTTCTCTTGTTTCTCTAGATAGTATTTGACGCTTAGTACATAATAGCCAGTTGCAATTATATTCCCCGTGTTCGATATCTCGGTACTGACCTTTAGCTTTACTAGATCTACCCTGTATACTTGCAGGTATTTTTAGTGCTAATAAAAAGTGCATCAAGTTTTTGGCGCCGTTGTCGGGGAATATTTTTGCTTTAAGCTGATATTGTAGAAAGGTTGATTATACTAATTTAGAGTGTAATATTATTTAATTTTTTTTTTCTTTTGATTTTTTTTGAGGTACTTGAGGAGAGCAAGGAGCGCAACAATGGATGCGTTTCAATATTGGAGACAGCCGACATGGGCATACACCACCAATGATGAATCCGAGCAAAGGTGCCGTGGACTTGAATTCATAATACAAGAACTTGAAAGACATAGAGAGGAGAGTCTACAACAAGGGAGAGAAATTCGAATGGAAAACACGATGAAGTCCATGGAGAACAAATGCAAAGAGATGAATGAAGTACTCGAAAATATGAGCAAGAGGATCACTGAGGCGATACTTCCATGTTTTGAAGAAAAATCAATCATTGAAGAAGAAAAGGAGGAACATCCCCGCACCAATTGGGAGGAACGGTTAGAAATTTGCATCATCGAGGTACAAGAAAATAGGAAGGTGACCAATCAGAGGTTGATGAATTTGGAAAGAAACACCGACCTTTTAGAGCAAGGATTCGCAAGTCTTGTCGCACAAGTGGGGGAATTGGAATACAATCTGGGGAATCTGGCCACTGCAATAGGGAGTAAAGAAAAAGAGAAGGAACCAACTGACCCCTCGCCCGCCGTTGATCATCCTCAGCGGCCCGCTGCACATCTTCACAGCGGTCCGCCGGGAACTTCACAGCCATCCGAGGCCGATTCGGACATAGATGCAGAGCAGCCGCCAGCGGCCGCTGCCCCACTTTGCAGAGCTCCGCCGCCTTAAAGTCAGACCCAAGAATCGCAGTTCCCTAGCGCTGACAACATGACCATGCCTTCCCATGAAGATGAAGAAGATGAGACAAATAAAACTGTGATTAATTCTTTCAAACCCTCTCTCTCTATAATGTTAATTCCTTTTATTGCTGACAAAGCTGATTTTGGTGAAGATTCACAATTAAGTCATGCATGGAGGAAAAGTTGGAGCAAAACCGAAAAATCCAAGTTCAAGCTAAGAAGTTGTCCGAAATATCTGAGGTACGATTTGTGTGGGTTCAATCTTTTGTGTCCATTGTCACATTCTGTGTTTGCACAATCTTCTGCTGCAGCACTTGATAAGATCCGTAGAGCATGGATGAGATATAAAGTCCAATGTTGATAGCTTTCTTGTTTTTAGTAGTTTCTAGTTTTATTTTTATTTTTATTTTCGCTTTGTTTTAAAATTTTCGTTTTATTTTATTATTTTTCATTTTTTTATAAAATAAAAATAAAAATGAAAAATAATCTTTTTCTTTAAGTTTATTTTCGTTTTTCTAAAAAAAAAAAAAGAGGTTACTGGAGCAGGGCTAGCCGTCCGCTGAGTTGATTGCGGCGACCGCCGAAAGAAGAGCAGTAAGGACAAACCATCCACGGCGGTCATTTGAACTGCAGTCAGCGACCGCCGCAGCGTGTTAGACGCGAGATTCTCACATAAGGTATGTTTCTTCCTTCCTTCTTTCATTCTTTTTCTTTCTAACCCTAGCATCCACTTTCTCCCCTCTCTTTAAATTCTATTTCTCCACATTATTCACACACCCACACTCCAAATTCACATCACTCTATTAAATTCTTTGGATTCTACCAAATTGTTCTTGTGCTCAAATGTCAACCAACGCAAGGTACGTTCTTCTTGTAATTTCTGAGCTTTGATCTTGAATACTTTCATTGGATGACTTTGTTGTTGGTATATATATTTTGGTAGTTTACCATGGAGTTTGATGGGGGATGATATACTTTTGATACTTTGTTGGTGAATTTGTGAGTTGGATTTATTGGAATTGATCATTGTTGGGTGTGCTTGAATTAGCTTCTTCTTGTGGATGAAATTTGAATTCCCCGTTGATTTGATTGTTGATACGCATAGTTCATGTTCATAGCATTGTGAGACTATTTTATCTTGCATGACTTGTGTATATTCTTGAGCTTATATTGTTTTCCATGATCTTGGTCTATTGTGGAAAATTCTTGCAAATCAGTGGGGGATAGAGATCTTGATGAGGGATGATTTTTGAATCAAGGTGGATTACTTGATCTTGCATGTGATTATGTTTACACCTTGATTTGGTTCAAGTTTGGGGGATTGCTAAATACTATGTGTTGTATCCTACTACAATTTTCTTCATTCTATGCTCACATTGCGAATTTGTAGGTACAAAGGCATCCCAAAGGAATTCCCACGATGCGGGATAACATGAGCTTCAAAGAACGTCAAGCTAAAGACGAAAAAAAAGCGCTTGTTGAGAGGCAACCCAACCATTTATTTCCAGTTTTTGAGTATCTTTTGGTTTTTGTTTCGTTTCTACTTTGAAAATTTTTCGCAGGTTCTGACCCTTACGTGGCGGTCGCCGCAAGCGCTGCGGCGGTCTGCCACCTGCTCACTGGAAGTTACTGTTGACGTGCGGCGACCGCCGGACAGGCCGCGGCTGCCCGCCACCTGGGCACGGTCTCCAGCGCGATTTTTCAAAATTTCTCGAATTTTCGCCCCGTCAAGCTCTACGCGAAATTTTTCAGGGTATGTTTTCTTTTCAGTAGTTTACTCACGTCCCTACCGACTCTACAAACTTATTTTACACTTTGTTGTAAATAAGTTTGGGGGGATGAAGTGGTGGACCGTGAGTTTATGTTTTTGTTTTAGGGTTTTCCTTTTTGTTTTAAAGTTTTTGTTTTTGTTTTTCAAAACCCCGTAGGAGAATTTTGTGTTCTAGAAATGTTTTCTTGAATCCATGTCGTGAACTTAACATGAAGAACTTAGAAACACGCATGCTTAGGGACACACTTTAGACCGAGTTGCCAATGATATTACATTCCATCTATGTTTAAGTGTGGCTTAACGTTTTGATTTGATGGTTTGGTGAAAAGGTGCATAATTAGTGAATTGCTTGTTCGCTTTGAATCATGCTTTAAACCTTGTGAGGATTTGAGCCTTAAATTTATTCTTGTGTGATTTATCTACATTCATGTATATGTTTCTAGAACTTGTTCTTAGTCTTGCCTAAGTTTACATATTGTTTAAGTTGATTTAGGAGGATGATTGACCATCTTTTCTTAGCCTACTTTTATCCAAAATTTTGACCCTCTCAAATTTTCAAAATTTTTCCCTTTGGATCCAATTTTGAGCCTTTAAGATTATTCTTTGGAAGCCAACATAATGGGGACAATTCCTTGGGTTAGTTAGAATTTTCTATCCTTTGTAAAGGAATGGGGACAAAAAAATAGTGTGCTTAAATGTAAAAAAAGTGCAAGTTGTGAAAACGAAAAATTTAAAATGCTTGCTTGATCTTAGAAATGATGCTTATGAAAGGAAAAGAAAAGAAAAGAAAAAAAGAAAGGTTGTGAAGAAAAGAAAGAAAAATCAAAGGAATTTGGCAAGTGAGAAGAAATATAGACAAAGTCTAAGTTTACTAAGATTTGAATTGTTGGTTGGGTGCTAAGTTTGATATGGTAGAAATTGATCACTTTGGCTAATATTGGGTTTAGTCACTTTTTAGCCAAATATTCCTCAATAAAGACCTTTCGGACTTTTGATGCTTAATCACATCTAGTAGAGGAGGGATTAGACTTTGAGCAAGCCTATGGTAAACTTTGCATGATGCATGATTTGAGTGCTTATAAACACATTACCCTTATACACTTTGAGAGTGAGAGAACACTTCCCATCTTTCGAAGTTTGCCACAAGTGAGTGCATGAATTCAAGGTGTTCCACGAGTTAGTAATGAAAGTGCACTAATAAGCCTTGCTTGATTTGATTGCGTTAATACATGCTTAATCTGTTCTTTCATCTTTTGAGGCAATTATGACGTCTAGTCCTTGTGCATTCCGTGCGTCTATTCTTGTGTCTTTATTGTTTTTTTCGAGGACAAACAAAAATGTAAGTTTGGGGGAGTTGATACGCTCGAATTTTGCACGATTTTAAGGCCATTATTTGGCCCGTTTTTAAAGTCAAAGTTGCATTACATGTCCATTATTTGCATATTTTATCTATTTTGGTATTTTGACATGTTTTGTGATAAATGTGCATATTTGAGCCTAAAAAAGGGGTAAAAACGCGAAGTAGGAAATCTGGAGCATCTCCGGCGACCGCCGGCGCTCAGCGGTGACAATGACACGCCTGGCGACCGCCGGGAAGTGCGTGGCGACCGCCTCAAAGAGTCAGAAGCTTCTGGACTGTGCGCGGCGATCGCCGGACAAGGTGCGGCGGCCCGCCACAAAAACGCAGCGCGCGACAGCTGTCTTTAAACTTAATTTTCCGGCTATCCTAAAGTCCGATTGGGGCGTTCTCACACCATTCTCTTCGTCTTGAAAAAGAGCTTCAAGATGATTTAAGAATCACCTCAATCGGAGTTCTGTGGAAAGAGTTATGGCCGTTATACCAAAGTCGCACAAAGCTGCTAGCTGCAGTCTAGGCGGAAATTTGAAGAAAGAAAGAAGATATTACCTTATGAAGCCAAATCTTTTCCTTCTACTATGGGGAACAAAAATTACATCTTTCCTCCTTATTACCAAATTTAAATCCTTCTAAAGCCTATATATACCCAATAACCTTACTCATAGAATTCAACCCTTCCTTAGACCCCAAAAGGGGAGCTTTCATAGCTCCTCCTCCAACCTAATTCTTCATCATCGTTTTGCCAATTACTTCCATATCATAAATTTGAGAGTTCTTCATTGTGCAAGGGGTTGGAGAAAGAAGCAAGAACATTAAGAACGAAAATGATTCAACCTACGGGTTTTATTTGTTTTAGTGTTATGTTCCAATTGTTTTCACTTCAATCTATGTTTTTAGCTTATTCAATTATGTCTAACTAAATTCATAGGATTCTTTGGATGTGTGAGTAACTTTTATTGGTTTATACAATTCTTTTTTCTATTTAATATCCGTTTTGTGTTTACTTTGTTTCTTCCCTAAGTAGTTTTGATGCTGCATGATTGAGTGACACAATCTTGCATGATTTAATATAATTTGCTTCATAACTGTGACAAAGTTCTAGCGAGTTAGATTCACTTAGTAGACGCTACAGTTAGCTTCACTTAAAACGGCACTGTTAATTGAGAGTGAGGACTTTTCAAGGGTCTTAGGAGATTTTTGGAGTTACGTGTTAGGATTGACAACCCTAATGTTGTAATCAACGTTTGTATCGCATGAGCATAAGCTAGGTGACTCGTCCTTTCAAAGTATAAACTCTGCTAGGGTATTGTAGTTGGAATTTGTATAACCGTAATTGTGAATGCACATCCATGGAATTCTCTTATCTCTCATATTTTATCTTTGTGATTTAATTGCATTTAGTTGTTTGTTTGCTTTTAATTGTTTTACTTTCAAAAACCCAAAACTTCTCTTGTTTCTCTAGATAGTATTTGACGCTTAGTACATAATAGCCAGTTGCAATTATATTCCCCGTGTTCGATATCTCGGTACTGACCTTTAGCTTTACTAGATCTACCCTGTATACTTGCAGGTATTTTTAGTGCTAATAAAAAGTGCATCAAGTTTTTGGCGCCGTTGCCGGGGAATATTTTTGCTTTAAGCTGATATTGTAGAAAGGTTGATTATACTAATTTAGAGTGTAATATTATTTAATTTTATTTTTCTTTTGATTTTTTTTTGAGGTACTTGAGGAGAGCAAGGAGCGCCACATCAACCAGATTGAGGTTTTGGGAGGGACGATTGATCCCGAGTCCCAGATTACTATAATCCTTCAGAGTCTTCCCCCTAGCTTCCAGCATTTCAAGCTTAACTTCGAGATAAACAAGCGGGATTACACTTTGGCTGAGCTGTTGACTGAGCTTCAGTCGGCGGAGGACCTCATGGTTCAGGCTAAGGTAGCTATGCTGAGTTTGGCACCTTATTCCTCTGGTTTAAGCCTCGTGCAGGAAAGAAAAAGGCGTCGAACCCAGTTGCAGCTAAGAATGCTAAGGGAAAGAAGAAGAAGAAGGCCGATAAAAAGCCTACTAGAAAATGATTCAAGTGTGGAGAGAAAAGTCATTGGAAGCCAGACTGTGCTAAAAGGGCAAGGCAACAGGTTTGCACCATGCTCTGTAGTCGAGTCATGTTTAGCTTCGACGTCTACTCATACGTGGGTTATTGATACTGGAGCAACTGATCATATATGTTTTGGTTCTGACTTAATGCAGGTGACAAGATGGTTACATGATCGTGAGATCGAAGTCCAGTGTGGCGACGCTACTAAAGTAGCGGTCGTTGCAGTGGGAGACGTTTATTTACGTTTTAGTAGTGATAGATTTTTGATTTTGATGAATGTTTTGTTGATACCTTCTTTTTGAAGAAATTTAATTTCAGTTTCTGAATGGTCTTTTGATGGATATTCGATTTCTTTTAATGACAATTGCGTTATTAAGAAAGATGGTTCTTATATCTGTCGTGGTATCATGGAAAACAATCTGTACACAATCACTTCTACACAGTTTAATCAACGTAAATCAGAACTCAATGCTACATCGAAATTTTCTAAGAAAAGAAAAGAACCTTCAATTTCAATGAACGAAACATACTTATGGCACCTTAGACTTGGTCATGCCAACGAAAGAAGGGTTCATGCTATGGTTGATCAAGATCTTATTAAAGGTCTTGAGAAGGAACCGTTTTCTAAATGTGAATCTTGTTTGGAAGGCAAGATAACTAAGAGACCTTTTAGTTAAAAGGGTAATAGGGCCAAGGAAGTACTTGAGCTCATTAATACTGATGTGTGTGGACCAATGTCAACCGAGGCTAGGGGCGGTTTTCGATACAGTACTTAGACGCTTTAGCATGCAAGATGCCAACAAAGGTTTCTTACCTTTTAGACACGGCATCCATTTATCTCAAGAGATGTGTCCTAAGACAGCATCTGAGATAGCAGAGATGAGAAGAATACCATATGCCTCGGCTGTTGGTAGTCTCATGTATGCTATGCTTTGTACTACACCTGATATTTGCTTTGTTGTTGGCACGGTTGCAAGATATCAATCAAATCCGGGCCAAGGACATTGGACTGCCGTAAAGAACATACTCAAGTACCTTAATCGGACTAAGAACTATGTTCTAGTTTACAATGTAACCGAGCTCTGTCCTTTAGGATATACAGATTTAGACTTTCAAGCTGATGTAGATTCGAGAAAATCAACTTCCGGATATGTGTTTACCTTAGGAGGTGGAGCCGTATTTTGGAAGAGTGTAAAGCATAAATGCATTGCAGACTCTACCATGGAAGCCGAATATGTGGCCGCTTCGGAGGCTGCAAAAGTGGTTGATTGGCTTAAGAACTTCCTTCTGGACTTAGGTATGGTTACGAATATGCCCAATAACATCACCATTTATTGTGACAATTCTAGTGCTGTGGCGAATTCGAGGGAACCACGGGCTCATAAAGCGAGCAAGCACATAGAGAGGAAGTATCATAACATTAAAGATATAGTGCAGAGAGGAGACATACAAGTGGTTAAGATTGAGTCAGAAAACAACCTGGCAGATCCTTTCACGAATACTTTAGCGGTCAAGCCGTTTGAGAACCATGTTGAACGAATGGGAGTTCGACTAACACAAGACCTCACTCCGCTTTCGGTATAAGTGGGAGAATTATACGTTATCACATTTTTTTGTATACTCGAAAGTGTTTTGAGTATAAGTGGGAGATTGTTAGAGTTTGTATACTAGAAATCACGTTTCGAGTGATTGAATACTGTAAAACTCTTATATTATTTTCCCAAGTAATAAAACAGATTATTTTTGTCATAATGTTATTATGTTTTACATTTAATGGATGTTAGTTGCATGTTTAAATGTATAAGTTAACTTAACAAAGTCTAAGTCTTTGTTTTAGTAGACCTTGTTGTTTAAAGGGAATTGTTCAGTGAGACTCTAATCCGGAAAAAGGAATACGCAAGTGCGAGATCTTTTAAGTGAACGAGGTGGGCTTTCTTTTAAAGTATATTTTGGGCTTTGTTCCCAACGATGATGATATATACTTTGATGTGAAATGAATGATTGTCATGCCGTGTTTTGGATTTTGTGGAATACTTATCTGCCCTGACTGTGTGTCGGATGCCTGGCTTTGCCAGTGGTTTAGTCAAATTCGGTTTAAGTGTGGGCCGCAAACCCCACTTAGACTAATGATCACTATATGAGGACCGTGAGCCATTTATCGCGCGTTTGGCCGGTCTAGTGACCGTCGTGTAATGTGGCCACATTCCCGGTACACGAGGATACATTTCAGATAGAGTATGGGTGATGGATAAATGCTTGATCAAGCGACTTTGATGAAAATGGAAATATTTTGTGTACTTGGGTCTTTTTGAAAGCTAAACCCCAAGCTCACTTGAAATTGGCTTGACAATTATATTTTTATGCAAATGTTTTCAGCAACTGTCCACTGAGTATCTTTTCAAGTTCTCAGTCATGCATATGTTTTCCCTATGTGCAGGTTGTGCAATGACGAGTTGTGGTGGGTATTGAGTGGAGCCTCTGAAGTTTACTTGTTATCAGTACAGAATGGGTCGTATCTTCATACATGACGTCATTCCTTTACTCTTGATTGCTTCCGTTGAAACTATTTATGTTTTTGAATAATGCGTTGCGCACTGAGATACATTAAAATCGATCACTCTGATTCATAATTTTGATGATTAAATAAATCACTATTCGTTCTATTGATGTCGCAATGTGATATTGCCTCAATTCCCCTTTTTTCCCCCGCTTCTTATATCCCACCCCAGTCGCGATTAACTATTCTTTCTATCCTTAGAAAGGGCGGGCGTGACAATTATTTTATTCTCTCCTCTACTTTATTTAACTCACTAAACACAACTTTCTTTAGTCTCGTGCCAAAAAGAAATGCATCAAGTAACATGGGACAGAGGGAGTATTGTTTAGCAAAGCGTTCAAGAGTGAATGACATCACGTATGAAGACACGATGCATCCAAGTACGATGCTATCGGGAACGTTCGTCATCTCTACTCAACATTGTTCATCGTCAGTCACCACTCTGTTGGAACATGTATACTAAAAAGCATTTTTCGAGTTTATTATAAATTTGATAAATTGCTTGTATATTGTAAACTCTTCTTTTAATGAGAATAATAAATATTTTCTTCATGTTGTGTATTTAACTTTAATTGACATTGACCATTTTAATTATATTCAATTAAATGCAGGAAAGTAAAATCAGTATTGGTTTTCTACATTGAAGGCTGGGTCGTGGAACAGGTCATCACATTAGGTGACTCAGTCGGAACCTTGAAGAAGTAAAAAAGTTTCACATCTTAGATAGGCTTTGGCTACCTATCGTGAAAGGTTGCAGTGTCCATCCGAAAGTCATCTTTACCTTGAGAATGACTAGTGACATTGGTGTGGTATAACATTGAGAGGATCTAAAGTATACACACGTCTTTATTGCTATCTACTGAAAGACAATGTCATGGAAATTTAATTTTTCTTAATCATTGTAATAATATAGGACATACGTTATTAATCATACGCTACTTTGACTTATCCGTAGGTGCGGGTTTTTCTCAACCCAATATTCCTGATATCTTGGGTAGTAGTAATTAATAACTAGTACGGTATAAGTTTTATTATTACATTGAATCGTGTGCTTTTGCGGTTTGACTATAACCCCAAGAGGTGTTCGAGAAAAGTTCTATTATTCGGAAACCCGGCTGGTTTGGATTTAATACAAGAATAATAGTAAAACAAAGTGTATTATTTTAATATACATCTCATACTAGACAAACTCTTGAAAATGAAATAATAATTAATTTTAAAGTCCATAGTAGACTACAAATTAATTAATGGATATATAAAGTTATAAATGTTGGGACTACCGCAGCGGAAGACACGGAAACAAACAGGTCCTTAATGGATCTATTTAGGTGATTATGCATTCGACTCCAATTTTATGCAATAAACATAGATCTATAGATATAACATCAAATAAACACATAATCATGCATATTCGATGTAGATTCGATTGTTACCTCTTGATCCATCATTGGATTGACGTTGCTAGCTGCACCACCCGGAGATCCTTGGTTTATCGACCACGAATCTTCCGTACTATTCCCTTGTCCTTGATCATCCATCCGTGTGGGCGGATCTTAGATAATCAATAAATAACTTTTGAATAGATCTAGGAAAACCCAATACAAACACGAAATTGTCTTTGGGGTGTCCCACTATAAGTGACCTATTTCCATTTTTAGCAAAAAGTCATCTCTCTTACTTTATTCTCTACCTACTTTATTCTCTCTTCTCTCCTCTACTTTTTCCTCTCTCATACTTTACTCTCTCCACTTTAACTTATTTAAATACCATTCCTTAAATTCCGTGCCCAAAAGAAGTAGGTCACTTATCTTGGGATGGAGGGAGTAAGAAATATAATAACAAGTGTTTTAAAATTAATAAAATATCTATTTTTATAAATTAATTTTAATATAGAATATGTGATCTAGTATAGAAAATCATAAAAGATGTGAAACAATTATTCATGGACTAAGAGGGAGTAACATGTGAAATTGAATGAATAAAATGTTGTATTTTAGTAAGCTGGCCAAAATCGTTGGAGAATATTATATCAAGTGTCACATCTCAGTGAATTGGGTCGTGATAGAGTCCACATACATTATAGATGCAGTGTTCTATTTTAGGCATCCATTAGTTTTGTCGTACTAGTATACTTAGTTGATTTCTTTTGATAAATGAATTTAGTAGGTAAATCGTACTATAGTGTTAGGAGAGAATGATCCTACTAATATGTACTACTAATAGGATCCAATTAGTTTATTCTGAATATTCTAATTCTGTCACATCGCATTCTATTCATTGACATATGCAAAAAGTTGCTAAGAATGTGGAATGTAATGAAATGGAGTTCGAAATACACGGACATTCACATCTTCATTATAGAAACTAGAAGGCATAAATAAAATAAATTTCATGTAAAAATTATGAAATGGAGTTCGAGATACGGACATTCACATCTTCATTATAGAAACTAGAAGGCATAAATAAAATAAATTTCATGTAAAAATTATCTCACATAGTCACAAATGCTTGATTATTATATATTAGTTTTTTAATAAAATGTGAGTTGAAATGAGTTAGTGGAATAGGAAGTCCATTATAAAAAATGATAAAAAATTAAATGTGATAAAAAATTTGTGGGGCGGATAAAAATAAAAAAAAATTGACAAAATTTATGGAACGGTGGAAATAATTTTATATAATAGAATATGAGTATAATGAGTTAATGAAATATAAAATGTATTACTAAAAAAAAATGGTGTAAAATTATCAATTAATCAGGGATAGACTGACTAAAAAATGAAATTGGTGTCGATCAATGTGGATAGAGAGTATTTGAATTTAAATTTTTGTTTGATGAATTAGAGATATTTGTGTCGTTATTAAATGTGATATAAACCCAGAAATATGAAAACTAATTGCTCCAATCACGACCAAATTTGTCAGTGACTTCAAACTCCACGTACGCGCCATCCCATGGACCTCTCCTCCCACGCCAGCCGCCCCGTCAAAATCATCCAGCTGCAGCATCCCACCACCTCCACCTCCGCCGCAGCGCCGCCGCCTTCGTATCTCCGGAAATGGAGAGAGGAGATGAAGCGGATGAGTTGGACGGAGTGGATTGAGCTGTTCCTGCCGTGCTACCGTTGGATTAGCAGATACAAATGGCGCGAATATCTGCAGCCCGACCTCATGGCCGGCGTCACCGTCGGTGTCATGCTCGTTCCTCAGGTGCGCTGAGGGACCAATTTCATTGATTCATATTCATCCATGTGCAGTTTCTGTTAATTTGTTGTGATTTTTATTGATATTAATTGTTGTTTTTGATGTGCAATAATATCCAGTCCATGTCTTATGCAAAGCTAGCTGGCCTTCACCCTATATATGGACTTTGTAAGTTTGTTTACTTTATTTTTTGCCATTACTCCTTTTGCTGTGCTCGGTGAACTATATCAAGAACGCCGTACCGCATACCATACAGATAACTGCAGTTCGACAAAATATCATACCGAATTTTCGGTATACCTCAATCCGATATATCAAAAATTAGGTTTATAAGTTTTGATACCGAAAACTACATCACGACAAAGTATCATACCGTACCGAAAAATTAGTATTTTCTGTACAATAAATGCAGTATTTTGGTTTTCAAGACGATGCAATAATGCAATCAATCATATTAGTTGATGGTGCTTGCAAGTTATTGATGTTTTTTTCTTTGTTTTGTTAGCTTGATTGTGTCGACGACTTGTTCTATTCAATGATGTGTATATGCCGAGTGGCTGATCTTGATTCGTGTTTGTTCAGACTCTGGTTTTGTGCCTATATTTGTGTATGCCATTTTTGGGTCGTCTCGCCAGCTTGCC
This sequence comes from Salvia hispanica, assembly GCF_023119035.1. Lineage (NCBI taxonomy): Eukaryota > Viridiplantae > Streptophyta > Magnoliopsida > Lamiales > Lamiaceae > Salvia > Salvia hispanica. Next base: position 30,978,213 of record NC_062969.1, read on the forward strand.
ATTGGTCCTGTTGCACTGACGTCCCTCCTGGTGTCTAATGTGTTGGGGAGCATAGTCAACCCAGACGAGCCATTGTACACGGAGCTTGCAATACTGTTAGCACTTATGGTCGGAATTTTTGAATGCATCATGGGGCTTTTAAGGTGCAAATACCTTAGTTCTTTTCTTCTTTGGTTTGTTCCTGAAATTTGCACATCAATTTGTTGGAACTCTATGCATTAAATCAATTTATATCCCTTAGCACAAACACGCAAATTTGCTTCTCCAGTTTCCACGTATTCACATTCATTAAAAAATTGTTCGTTATTTAAATTCTTCATTCAACGTAGCAGATATCACAATAGAGCTTCACAGTTTTTCTAAATTTAGACATAAAATAAGCTGATTCATGGATAGGTTGGCAAAGAAAGGTTTTTCAGTTATCATCATATACCATTCAGCAAGAGTTCTGACATTATTTGTTCCATTTTGCAAGTCATTTCTTGAATAACTTGACACAAATTGACCACCAAACTTGTTACACCACTGGTGTACCATCAAATCTATGCTTTGTAACCTTGAATTTTCATTTTCATTGCTATTTGAATACATTTCTTTGACTTGCATTGCTATTTTAATTCTTTTGTGCAGTTCTCAATACAAAAAGGTTTTTATATTGCTTTTCATTATATCCAGGCTTGGATGGCTTCTTCGTTTCATCAGCCATTCCGTGATTTCTGGTTTTACTACAGCCTCAGCCATTATAATTGCATTGTCTCAGGCAAAAGATTTCTTGGGATACAGTGTTGTCCGAAGCAGCGAGATTATTCCCCTGGTGAAGAGCATTATTGCAGGGGCAGATCAGGTACATTTATGCTTTAAATTGTCATGGTTCACAGCCCACGGTGTATGTCTATGAGTTTTTGTGTTGTAGAGATGAATTTGGTCTCCATTCTCATTCATATGTGCACATATATGCCACACAAAATGAGATTAAATGAAGTCACCAATGTTAGAGTATATATGCATAGGCCACCCTTGATGTCTGATGTCTGGCTCTAAGTTATACTATAATTTCCTCTTATGTTCCTTCTCCTTTCCTTTATTTCTGAAAATTCTTTCCTTGATGAAAAGACATTGTATACCCTCTTCTTCTTATTCTTTTCGTCAAGGTTCATCGATATCTTTTAATAAACTCTTTTCTTATTCCAGTTCAAAATTATGTTCCTTGGCTTCTGTTTATGTTTCATGTTTGGTATATGTTATTATTGATTTCTTGTTTTTCCTTTCCTCTGTAGTTCTTGTGGCAACCTTTTCTCATGGGTTCCATTACATTGGCAGTTCTTCTGATCATGAAGCACTTGGTATGATTCTGTTTCTTCAATCATGTATTCACTTTACTGGAACATACCTATTTGAACTAACTTTGTTGTAATGACAGGGAAAAACGAGGAAATCGTTGCGTTTTTTGCGGGCTTCTGGTCCCCTTACAGCGGTGGTTCTGGGCACAGTTATTGTGCATGTATTTCATCCACCTTCAATATCTTTGGTGGGAACTGCTTAAATAACCAAGTTGCAAATCAAAATCACTCCTTTGAATTTCAGTGAAGCATATTTATCTGTTTTATTTATTTGGCCATTCCTAGGTAGGTGAAATACCACAGGGCCTACCAGAATTTTCCATTCCAAAGAAATTTGAGTATGCTAAATCTTTGATTTCTACAGCAGTTCTCATTACTGGTGTGGCTATTTTGGTAAGAGAACTCTCTTGCTACTCTCAATTCTTTTGTACATTATGTTTTTTTAAAGTATAGGAGATATTGAATATACAGAGTTTAATGTATAGGAGTCTGTGGGAATTGCTAAAGCACTTGCAGCAAAAAATGGTTACAACTTGGATTCCAATCAAGAGGTCTGTTTCTACTTTGCTGCTTCCAATTAAATATTTACTGTATATTTCTTTCAAGATAAAAAATAGTGTGCATTGTCATGAATCCATTTCTGATTTGTCTTGCACAGTTATTTGGTCTTGGTGTGGCGAACATTGTTGGTTCTTTCTTTTCAATTTACCCTACAACTGGTGAGTTCCTTGGTTAGAGTTTATTGTCGCAATTTGTATAGGATCCTGAAATTTCTTTTCCTCAAGGATCATTTTCCAGATCAGCTGTGAATCATGAAAGTGGAGCCAAAACTGGCTTATCTGGGGTAGTTATGGGGATTATTATGGGTTGTGCGCTTCAATTCCTGACTCCATTGTTTGAGTACATTCCACAGGTTAATTCGAACACATTTTTTCGCTAATATTAGACTTTCAGCATATTAAATGACTCTCCTTCATTTTGTGCCTTTTTGCAGTGTGGTCTAGCGGCCATTGTCATCTCTGCTGTTATTGGACTGGTGAGTTGTGCTTTAGAAACATAGAGAATTGTTTGGTTTATCTTTTTATCTGAAAAGCATGCCATTTATCACCATTGCTATAATCAATCTGTTGAATACGATGTGTAGAATGTTTTGTCACCTTCTTTCTTTGAGACTGTAAAAATCAACCACAAAATTCTCTAGGTTTGCCACTCAATTCATAATTGTACCCTTCATTATTTCAGGTGGATTATGATGAAGCTACTTTCTTGTGGCGGGTGGATAAAAGAGACTTTCTCCTCTGGACCATTACTTTCTTCTTTACCTTGTTCCTTGGCATAGAGCTTGGCGTCCTTCTTGGTGTAAGTACACATTATATTGATGATATTCTAGGAATACTTTCAACTCTAATCTTACTCTTTTCCCAGCTACTGTTTCTGGTGGTTTTCATCTCTATTTCGTTTTCCCATTTTCTTAATCATAGAAGAATTATCTCAAGAAAGGGACCTGGTTATTGAGGAAGAGTGTTCATATATACATCGCACGAAAATAACTTTTACGTATACTGGAAAGGTAGGTGAAATAGATTCTTAAACAAGGAAAATTTGAAGGATGGATTAATTTTGACAATTTTGATCTTCCTAAGAATTAGTAGGATAGAGAAATGGCTAAGTAAAAGCTTTTTTTCTTTGAGGAAATAGAAGTGCTTCATCTCAATTTCTGTACAATCTTATGTTTTGTATTTTATTTGGGTCATTAGAAAACCTCTGACATAGATATAATACACTGACAAAGTCATTCATTTATCCTTCTGTTGTGAATATTGGCTTAAGTCTCATTACCTTAGTATCAAATTGTAAACATTGGTAAATTTATCGATTCAATTTGAATTTCTAGCAATCTCGTTTATTTGAGCTAATTTTCTGGTTCAGTACATGTCAAATGAAATCCATATGGCATCCATAACTTCAATGTTAAGATGGGGCTATACTTCTTATGCTCAGACAGTTTCTGGAAGCTATAATACTCACTGCATCTAAGTTTTTTCATGATTTGATTCTGAAACTATTGCTAATACCCAAGTTTTTGAACTATTGCTAATTTTTTATCAAGTTCTATCATGTATTTTTATTGCTGACTACTTATTTAGTTCAACAAGCCTATTTGTGATCTAGAATTTCATTCTATTATAATAGTACGAGTCTGTCAATCCTATAGTTTTCTCATTGCTTCACTGTATTGGTGCTCAGGTTGGTGTTTCACTTGCTTTTGTCATCCATGAATCAGCCAATCCACATATCGGTATGTCTTGATCTAATCTATGATAGGTTCTTTTCTTAGTTCTACTCTGTAAACTTTGGTTTGGATCATGTTAATGGGTGAATTCGTTGAGAGCCAAACATGATTTCTTTCGCAGCTGTGTTGGGCCGTTTACCTGGCACGACTGTATACAGAAACTCCCTGCAGTACCCTGAAGCTTATACATACAACGGAATTGTAATTGTTCGTGTTGATGCTCCGATATATTTTGCCAATATAAGCTACATCAAAGACAGGTCACACAAGAACTTCTTTATCAAGTTAAATTGACTTCATCTGTCTTCATCTGCTTTATCATGTTAGTGTTCTACTATTATAACCGTGCTGTCCTGTTACCCCATCTAGACTCCGAGAATGTGAGAATGTAGTCGATGGACCTATGAGGCGAGGCCCTGAGGTCGCTGGAATTCATTTTGTCATTCTTGAGATGGCCCGTGAGTCAGTTTTGAACTTCTTTCTTGTAGATAACTTCGTGTATAGTTAGCTCACGAACATCAACTAGGCTTGATTTTGAAGCCGAAAACAAATCATGCATCTGACTTTCATCTTTTTATTTCAGCTGTCACTTACGTAGACTCTAGTGCTGTTCAAGCTCTAAAAGAGTTGTACCATGAATACAGATCACGTAACATCCAGGTAAACAAGGTTAGCATATATCATGGCCATTGAGATTGATTCGTTTATTAAATCGTTTCCCTGTATATTTCAGATAGCCGTTTCCAATCCAAATCGAGGCGTTCTGCTGACACTAACAAAATCTGGGGTGGTAGATCTAATAGGCAGAGAGTGGTTCTTCGTCCGTGTGCATGATGCAGTCCAAGTCTGTCTACAGCGTGTGCAAAGCTTAACTGATTCTTCTATGAGTGAATCTCCATTGCTGGAAAAGAAATCAAGTCTCTTAAATAGGCTACTGAAAAAGACACCAGAAGAAGCAGCTCTGTCTCAGCTGGAGTCAGGAACTAGGGAGATTTCCGTCTCGAGAGACGGTACGAGTCATCTGGAGCCACTGCTGTCAAAGAAGACCTGAGAAAAATAGTGATGAAGCTTTTTGTCTAGTAAGATAATGTGTCTAATGTATGTAAAATTGAGTCCAGAATGGTCTAATATTTTTTCTACATCTCATGTTGAATGTGTTATTTGTTTCAACCTCCTCTTTAACGGGGTAATATGCAACTTCAGTTTTATTTTATTATTGTTATGAAAAAAATACAAATCCCCCATTTGTATGTAGGGATGCCTTGCACTTTTTAATTGTTTTATTTTTGAAAGATGATCAATGTTGATTTCTCTTTTAGGAACCATGGTGACTTGAGCCACTAACTTATTGGATTAAGGGAGGAGAGGATCTTACCTACTAAGCTGGATTTTGTCTCTTTTGCAATTTCTAAATTCTTTTAGTAAGTTTCTAAGAAGTACTTCCTCCATTTCGCGGTAGTTGAATTTTTTTTTCCATTTTGATATGTTCCGCGGTAATTGAGTTATTTCAATACATGGATTGATAAATATTTAAACAGGGATATACATATGCTAACTAATTTTAAAGTGCTAACGTACATCTAATCACGTGCTGCCACGTGGCACAAAAAATGAAATATACATTTGTAGAAATGATAGATGAATTTTGGCAAATTGCATTTTAGTTATAGGAAGATTGCATTTTTATTGTTGAATTTTGCATTTTAGATATTGACCGTTTAATTTGCATTTTATGTATAGACGGATTGCATTTACATATAGTTTATTTTGCATTGTAGACAATTTATGTTAATAAGCTAAACTTAACATTATAAAATGCAATTTGCCTATAACTAAAATGCAATATGCGGAAATGCATGTACAACTTCACAAATGTGTATTGCATTTTTGTGTTTACAATATTGCATTTTTCGTGCCATGTGGCAACACGCGATTGGATGTACGTTAGCACTCTAATTAAAGATGCTCCCTAGTGTTCCCCTATTTAAACATATCTATCGTACTTATGAGTAAAGATCAATTTGGTCCTAAACATATGATCAAAATACGAATTTGATCCAAAACATTCATTTTTTGAAAAACAGGTCGATAACAAATGAAATCGTTGTCGGAGTAGTCCTTCTCTGACGGTTCCGTCAAAAAACTAACGGTCGTGCCCTTGTACAATGTTAAATAAGTATCAGTTCATTTTAATTGACAATGCCATTTTCAAAAAGGATAATAGTTTTACTGACATGTTGGCTGTTTCAAATACTATAGTTCACGTTGTCTAAATAATGACGGGCTATTACAATGAGAACTATCACCAAATGGTGTTTATTATATTATTAAGTTAAATAAATAGTGTGAACGTTATATTATTAAATTAAATAATTAGTGTCAACGTTACAATTTAATAAATACTAGTACAAATTTATAACTTCTAGTTCATGATCTAAAATTTAGGCAGGGCTGTATACAGATTATCAAGGTACCTAAAAAGAAAATTAAGCTTTTTATTTACTCTCCCTTAGTTCACGATTAACGGATAACAATTTTCTTTTTCGTCTGTGCATAATTAATTGACACCCTCACTTTTTATTACTTTTGATAATAGACTTCATATTCCACTAACTTATCATACATATATTAGTATGACTCACATTCCACTAACTTTTTTCAATCCACTTTCTATTATATTTCTTAAAATTCGTGCCAAGTCAAAATGATTCAATTAATCGTGGAGGGGAGGGAGTAGTTTGATTAGTGAGTTACAACGGTTACACTGTGAGAAAATTGTTATCACACTACAACAACAAAAAACCATTAAGGACATTTTTTAATACAATTAATGATGCTAATTTGTGTTTTAAAAATAGGTCACCAACAAAAATTAGAAGATGCAAATGAAAATGTAGTAAAAAAATAAAAAATAATAATTAAGTTAATTTGTCCTTAATTTAGGATCTTTGAGTCCAAAATTGTGGTTATTTTAAAAAAATTTCCAACGCAAGTAATTGCGTCTCAATTTTTGTTTCCATAAAAGATACTTCTTTTGTCCCAGCTAAGATGACACCCTTTCATTTTTAGTTTGTCCCAACCAAGATGACACATTTCTATTTTTGTAACTTTATCTCTCCAATTAATACACCGAACAACTTATTCCACTCTCCTCTTTCTCTCTCCATTTAATACCTACACCTTCTCTTTATCTCTCCAATTAACTACATTAACCATAAACTCCTAAAATGGTGTCGCCTGTGAAATGTGTCATCTTAGCCGGGACGAAGGGAGTAAGTTTTTTTTAGGGTCAAACTACTGGGGAACGGTAACCTTTTTTGACAAAAGATGTTCGTATTTGTGTCATAACAACCTTTTCTTTCTTATGATAGCTTTCCATTTTTGAAGCTGTGCAATGAAATTCTCCAGTTAGCTCTTTTACAAAACCTATAGCAGGTTCAACTCCTGGCTATGCGTCTGAAGTACTTACGATGATAACTAAAAATTAGCTCTTCAATATGTTTTGCTGTTGATATTAAATTTATATGGTGTTCAGAGTTTAACTTATAATTCACTAAAACAAATTTAGGGAGAAACAAGTTTATTTATTCTTTATTGTTGTTTTGAATAAAATAATTTTAATATATGTTGTGTAAAATCTATTTCAAAAATATATTTTTGATAACTAAAATTTGACATAATATCAAAATGTTAGTTTGCAAAAAAAATACTAAAATGCCATTTAATATAGATGATATTCTGGACAAAAAAAAGTTTTAAAAATGCAAAATTCCTTCCAATGATATTTACATCAAAGTCTAGTGATGTGTAGAGATATTTTTAAAGACTAGGCGTTTATTATTATGGCAAATTAAGGTACAGTAAAGGTAGGTCACTCTAAAATATTTTCAAATTTAACTATTTGATACTCCTTTCATCCTAAAAGTATAAAGACTTTTAAAACTACACGTGTTTTAATGTACAACTAGAGAAAAATAAGGATCTTACCAGAAAGATACTTGAAATAAAAATGAATACCAAAGTAAATAAACAAATACTGAAGAATGATGGGGTCTTACCTATTGATGCTGCATTGTACTCGGTAATAAAAATCACAAGAAAACATGATAAACCAGACCTGAACAAAAGTCATAATACCATCGATGTGAAAAGGCCATTCAGTATCAAATTTAGGGAGGTGATGGAATTGTATAAACACTACCACCACGTTAAAATAACAATGCTACCAAACGTTTGTTAAGCCAGATAATTAAGTTATATTGGGCTCATATGCACTACCAATCAAATCTTATAGAACTAATCTTAACAGTAAGAATGTCTATACATAAAATACATCAGATTTCAATACAACAAAAAAAACAAAAGTAATAGGAAATAACTAATCCACCTTATGACAAAGATATTGTGTTAGATCTACCATCAAATATAAAGAAACTAACGAGATCAAAACGACTTGGATTCAAATTAAGCTACAAAACAATAGAATTAAGGTGTATTATACATATGAAATATATATTGATTTCACACACTACCTCAATTGCTTCTATTAAAAATAAGCTCTACCAACCATGTTGGCCTTTCATACCGAAAAATAAGATACCCCATAAACACTCCAATAATAAACCCACATACATAACCTAAAACAACTGCTTGCCACCCAAATCCACTCACAAAACTAGATCCATCATCATCATCATCTTCTTCTTCTTCTTGTGGTTGTTCATCCATCATTTCACATTTCTTCATCAGTGGAAGTCCACACAATCCTACATTTCCCACATACGACTCATTCCCAAATGTAGAAAACTGATTTGAATTTGGAATCTGCCCCACCAAATTATTCATCGATAGGTTCAACTTTGCCAAAAATGTCAACCTAGTTAACTCACTCGGGATCCCTCCCTCCAATCTATTCGAAGACAAGTCCAACGACTCAAGAATACTTATATTTCCGAGACGTGAGGGTATGCGCCCGGTGATGCTATTGTGAGACAAATTCAAGTATCTAAGAGAATTAAGATTTCCTAGAGAAGGTGGAATATTCCCAGTGAATCTATTCGAAGATAAGTCAATAGTAGTAAAGGTTGTCAACAATCTTTGCACCGGCAAATCCAAACCCTTTATAGTAAGAGTCAACTCTATAAATACTTTGTCATTTGACCTATTACCATCCTTAGCATTAACCATCCCTTGAAAATTCTTGAAATATCTATCAGGTAAAGATCCAGAAAAATCATTATAAGATATATCCAAAACTTGCAGCTTAGGAAACGGGCGTTCTATCGTACTTGAAACATCGATCATGGTACCATCGAATCTGTTAGACCGCAAGACAAGGACACGAAGTTGAGGGTGTGTTTCCAGCCAAAAGGGAAACGAGCCTCGTACTTCGTTACCACCAATATCAACAACCTGCAGTGCTTCACAGTTGAGTAGAGATTGAGGCAATGTTCCTTCCACTTTGTTACCTTTTAGAGTGAGAAAGAGAAGGTTGCATCCTTTAGTGAATGTGGAAGGAATGAAGCCACTGAATTTGTTGTCATTCAAATGGAGGATTGCCAAAGAAGTGCTCAAGTTTCCCAAACAATTTGGAAGTGATCCTTCCAAACTGTTGTTTGATAGATATAGGATTCTTAGGGATCTCAAGTTGCAAATGGATGAAGGAATCTCTCCACTTAAGTTGTTGGATTGTAGTGCTAGATTAATAAGGCCTGATTGATTTATGAAAGTGGAAGGTACTGGGCCTGAAAATGTATTAATTAGTGACCCATATTACTATAAATTTGTACAAATTTTGATACTTTTTTAGTTTTTGCCACCACTATAAATTTGACTTGGTATATAAAATATTAACTTCATTTGAAGTGAGGGAGAAATAAATATATACCACTTAAATTATTGAAGTGAAGCCACAAATCTTGAATGGTTGTGTTACCAATTTCTTCCGGCAACGATCCACTAAGTTGGTTGCTTCCGATGTTCATTTGCACTAGACTTTTAAGAAGAAATAATTCTTTTGGGATACTACCTGAGATAATATATACTAATAAATATAATTTAAAATGGAAGATGAATAAATGTTTACACATGTAAAGATATGAAGATGCATGAAATACCACATTATTAACATTTCAATATGTTTCAAGAAAATAAATAAAAATACAAATCAAAGATCATACCACTTAAAAAATTATCGTTGAGCAATAAGTAGGTAAGGGCTGTCATGTTTCCCATTTCTTTTGGTAATGATCCGTTGATAAGATGGTTGGCTTCCAACTGCAGCTCCACTAAATTAACAAGATTACCTATCTCTTTTGGAATATGACCTGCAAGGTTAATATCACCTCTTAAAAGTTTAATTTATTCCCATTGAATACAAAGAATCAATAATACCTTATAATCAACATTAACTATTAATTGTATTTTCATGGAAATTTAAATGGTATATTCTTATTATCAAAATATTAAAAAAAATCGAGACGAAATTACTTGCGTTGGAAAAATTTTAAAAATAACAACAATTAAAGACGCAAACGAAAGTGTCCTTAAATTAATGATAAATTAACTTCATTTTTTTAGGACGCTTTTATTTACGTCCTCTAATTTTAGTTAAAATACTAACAATAAGGACGCTTTTTGCAGCTTTCGTGGTATATTTAGAAACACAAATTAACGTCCTTAAATGCATTAAAAAATATCCTTAATGACTTTGTTTTGTTGTAGTGACTCCACAAAAGTCATCCTATAGAGGTATAAGAAAAAAGGGTTGGAATGATACTTTACTAGACCCATTATATTGTACTCCCTTCGCCTCATTAAAGATCACTCACATTCATTATTAGTTTGTCTCATCTAAGATGAATTATAACTAAAACTAGTAACATTTTTATTTATATTTTATTTCATCTCTCTTATTTTATTCTTCACTCAACACATAAAATTAATTTGCATAATATCTCGTGCCACTCATCTTCCTTGAGACGTACATAGTAATATTTTCAACTCCATAAAATAGAGGTAAAGAAGAGGTTGGAATGATACCACTCAAAGCATTGTTGTGAAGGAAAATGCCATACATGGCTGTCAAGTTCCCAATTTCTCTTGGCACCGATCCACTAAATTTATTGCAACACATGCTCAATCTCTCAAAATTTGTAAGACCACCGATCTCTTTTGGAATTTTACCTATAGGGTTATCATAAACCATATTTTAATTCAAATCATCATCAATTATAGTATGTATATTTTTGTATCCCTCGGTAAAACTACACATTTGGATTATATTAAATTAATTTGGTGTTAACCATGTTGTTGGTACATATGACACACACGAATAAAAAATGCCATCTCCTTTGTGAAATAGCAATCTAGTACCTGATCTTTTGTAGTTTCAGTTCAAATTGTTCACAAATCACAAAATTATACTCCCTCTGTCCCATTAGAAATGCAACATTTTCCTTTTTGGATTGTCCCACTAAAAATGCAACATTTCCTAAAATGGAAACATCACTCTGTCTACTTTTCCCTCTCTCTCACTTTACTCTCTCTTCATTAACTAACAAAACAACACTTGCATAAAATCATGTGGCGGAAACCAAATGTTTCATATTTATTGGGACGAAGGGAGTAGTATAAAGTAATACTCCCTCGGTATCCAAAATATAGACCAGTGTTACCATTCTGAGCCGTCCCCTAAAATTAGATAAATCTAAATATGGAGTTTTCAATAAATAATAATCATGCACATCATTTTTAATATGGATCCCACAATTCACTAACTCTCATTTCACTATCTCTTACTATTATCTACATATCTCTTACTTTAACAATTGCACATTAATCTTGTGCCATTCACAAATTTATCTATATTTTAAGGACGGAAGAAGTATTCAATTTATAGAAAGAACTACACGTACCAGTGAAGGTGTTGAATTCAAGGCCTATTCTGCGAAGGGAAGTTATGTTTCCAATATGTGTTGATAATGATCCACTTAGTTCATTTGACGCAAGGTCAACATATTGTAAAGATGACATGCTGAAAATTGTTAAAGGTAAAGAGCCATTGAATTTGTTTGAACTCATCCTCAAACTTTGTAAATTGACGAGCCATCCAATCTCTTCTGGAATATTGCCTGCATTATTTTCGTTGCATCTTTCTCAAGTTATGAAATTATTAAATCCAACTCAAAATTTTACTCGTAACTATCTTGTTTGTGTTCATTTCAACCTATTTATATTTTATAAAGAGAGGGAAAAACGTGAATTATGACGTACGACAATATATAGGAACATTTGTCAAAATGTGTCTTTGTTGAAATGAAATTTACAACGGACAACTAAAACATAAATTTATATAGTATCAAATTTAAAGTAGAAACTAAATGTAACCTCAATCTCTATACTTTGTAAAATTTGGAGTTTTTTATCATAGTTTTATAGTAACAAAATATGAGGCATCCTCTCGCAGATCCAAATGCATAGTTCCATTCCTTGTTCTAATTAAATTATAATTCTAATAGATTAAATTTCCTCAAAAGTATTCAAATGAATTTTGAACAGAAGACAAACTCGAATAGTTATAAAGAGGTGTGATCTGTTGCTAACTTTCTTAAGTTGATAACGCTACAGTATTAAAAATGTCAACACGATCACATTAAAATATCAACATAAACTTAGTTGATATTTTTATACACTGTGTTGACATTGACATTTAAAAAATGTAAACACATTATATTAAATTTCACACAAATTTGTGTTGATATTTTAGTGTGATCGTGTTGACATTTTTAATACACTGCGTCGATGAGTTAGTAAGTTAACAATCCTATTTATTGTATTTAGTTAACATTTTTACCTTTTTCGTGAAATATGCGAACAAATAATTAAATACATACCAGTGAAATCGTTGAGACCAAAGTTTAAATACTGAAGCAGTGTGATGTTCCCAATTTGTCTTGGTATTTCTCCACTAAACTTGTTGTTGTAAAAGTTAATATGCTCCAAATCCGAACACTGCCCCAAACTCAATGGTATGTCTCCATACATGTTATTGTAAGAAATCCGAAGTATCTTTAATTTTTGAAGACTGTTCTTGCACATATCATTTGGCAGACTACTCGATAAGCTGTTGTTTCGTAACGACAAAAATTCCAACGATGAGAAATTGAAGACGGGGGGAGGGATGGGACCATGGAATGAGTTTTCACTCATGTCTAATGAAACAAGAAAAGAAAGATTTCCGATGTTAGGTGGGATGGTGCCAACAAGCCCCATGGACGATATATTCAGCCGAGTAACCCTATTATACTGAGAATCACAAGTAACTCCGATCCAACTGCAAACAGATGATCCAGTGGTCCAATTTTTGATTAAGGTGTTATGAGGGTCTGAGGTTATTTGAGATTTCAAGGCAATAAGGGAAGAGGTATCGGTTTTGATATCACCATTGGCAACGGATTGTAATAATTGTAAGAGTGCAAGAATGAAATATGGGTAAGATCCCTTCATTTGGCTTGCTTTATGTGTTAGATAGTTGTGTGGCTTCCAAATTCATTATATATAAACATTAGAGATCACAAATGTAGAAATTGTGTAACTATTAGTCAATGCCATTAGGAGTTGAATGTTGAAACAATTCAAAATATAGAGTACTATATTTTCCAATGTCATTATCATGCGTTGCAAGAAGTTGAAATAAAGCATTCTCTAATTACGTGTGTGTGTGTGTGTGTTGATTGACTAATTGCATATTAAAAATGGGAATAAGAGGTTGCCGGCCGTGATGATCGATTGATTATGATGGAGTCCCTGCCTTTCTACTAATTAGTTACAGCTACTTACCAGAAAAATAATTAATCACCATTTCAAACTTTTATTTTATGTGGAGGAACAACTAAGCTTTTGAACTATCGATCCAATATAATGCAATTACATTTAACTATAGTGGAGAGAGGAAATACTAAGAAAACATTGGGTTTCTTAATTTTGTTGTACCAATTTTATCGGATCAGACTACTTTGCCGACTCCCTTGATTCTACACATTTATGATTTTATTTATGAAAAAATCCATTTAATTGATAATTGATTTTTATAGATTAATGTTGGGGATTCGATCGATTATTGAAGATATTATCTAAGGTTTTGTCGATCCGTCGTTGGTATGCAGAAATAGATGAACATGATTATGAGCTATGATCGAAGAAACCAACTTGGATAAACAATTTGATCGGACCAGATTTTTACTCGAAGGTTTAGATGACATGAAGGAAAAACTTTTACCGTAAATGACATGATAGGAATTTTATTATAATTGAAATAGTAAAAGTTAAATGACTAAAATACTCATTTTAGATTAAATGAATGTGGCACATGATATGTTTTAAAACTGCTAGACTGCCCAATCAAATGATTAATATTAATTCTCCAGTTCTCATTTATTCTTATTCTAACACATTAATCTCCATATATATTCCTAAATATATAATCATTATAATATGATATGTAATTTTGTATCAATAAATTAAAATAACAGTAAAAGCTACATGGAGTATTAAATTAGATGTCAGTGAAACCAGATCAACTTAACATTCTTTAATAAATAATATACCCATCCATATTCATTGACAAAATTCTAGCATCATCTAGGTATCCTCGCTAAAATTTATATTGACATTCTTAATAATATGCATATCACCAAAAAGAAAACAACAAACAGAAAACATAGGATTTGGAAATACATGTTTAGTAGAAGTAGTCATGACAACGAACCTTAACAACTCGAATAAGTCACCGTTATATTAAATCAATTTTTTTTCAATTTTACTACTAATCTTTGTAATTAACTTTAATAATTAATAAAGAATATTATATGACATGAGTATATTAAGCATAAATTTAGATTGACATTTATATTAAAAAATAAAATATATCGGTCTAAATCTGTGTTGATATACTCATGGACGGATCTACACGGACCTACATGCAAAGGGGAGAAGCTTTAGCCCAAAATGAATCCAAATTTTAAATTTTTTCTATTATAAAGTTTAAAATTTATTCATATTATACATATTATTATACAAAAGCCACTTTAATAATCGAATTTACCTGAAAATTTATTTTAAAATAAAATTTTGAAAATTTAGCCCCTACTCATGTTCATTTATGCGCCTGTCCCTAATACTTATGTCATTGTATTGACATTTTTAATATAATATGTTGATCAGTTATCAAAGTTATCACACTAAGCTAGTTATCATCCTAACACGACTCATATCAAATATATATAATTAATTAGAAGGTAAATGAAGATGTACCGTATGCACCTCAAGGCATTTTGTGGGTTTTAAATCACCTTGTGAATAATTATTTCAGACCCTACCATGTTAAAGATATAATCTAGTGATACCTAGAACTTTTCGGTTTTAACTTATCCTAGAGATTTTTTGTTGGCACCCATTATGGGAACCTTTATTCGATTCATTTATACATCGATCTCATAACTTATTTCATATAGCAAGTTCTTCCCATAAGGAATTTCCCAAGCTCAAAGTGTATGGCTAAGAATTTTGAAACCATGTATCTTCTTCGAGTGGACGTGATGAGTCCAATTATATATAGTCCTTGCACTTCTTGAAAACTAATAGTAAGATGTTAGTAGGATATAAACGAGTTGCCTCTGGGATTGCCAATGAAAAGAAATGAGTCCTTTCTCAATTTATTGCAATCAATAGTAGAAAGCAATGTGGATATTGTGGTGTCTCACCATGATGATGTTAAGAATAGGGTTTACACACTTTCAAATTTCCCAATCACCACCCTTTTTGTAACGCGCTTGCTTTTCGAACTCTAACCATATGAAATCTATTTGTTTAAAATGTCGTGAAGTCAGTGAAATAAATGAGGCATGTGGAATTAATGCATAATATTAATGCTTTTTTTTTATGAGTTGTGATCAATGTCGAACCCTTCTTAAAGACCGAACTAGAGACCAAATCTGGGCCATTAGATCTAGTGTTTTTGATGAGATGTGTTGCTGTGTAAATTTTTTCTGCTTCATTACAAGCCCATTTTACTTTATTGTATAGGTTTATTACTTCATTCTGTACGTAATACCTTGAAACTACAACATGTTTTTACTTGCTTCTAGTAGGTTTTGAAACGATTCACCATATGCTTCATTCAAATTCATTGACTTGGGTTTTTACTTGATTAACATTTTAAAATGCAATTTATTCAAGTTGGTTTAGTACTTCATTCAGAATCATTATTACTTCATTGGATAAGATTTTTACTTCATTCTAGTAGGATTTCAAATGCTTCTATACATACTTCATTCCAATAATTTATTATATTATTCCATGTGTTTATTAAACCATATCATCGCCGTGGAGGTGGTGATAGATATTGTAGAGAGAAGAATGGCACGCGACGGCGAAACCGCATTTACGTACTGAAATGAAGTAATAATCCTATTGGAATGAAGTAAAAACCTTCAGGAATGAAGTAATATATTCTGGAATGAAGTTAAATCTTCGTAACATGTTAGTATGACTTATTTACCTTCGGATGAATTAAAATAGGCTCGTGATGAAGGCGAAAATAATTTATAAATTTGTGTATCTCATCCATAAAAAATTAGATCTAAAAACCCTAATTTGGTATGGTTCGATGGTTCAGTCTTTAAGAGTGGATTTGTGGATAATGCAACTCTTTTTTTTATATCACAAATTTAATTACTTGGATTTACTATGCGAATGACCTTGTGGTGAATCCTAAACGCGATTGATTGGGAGATTCTTATAGAGTGCTTGGAATAACACCAAGACACTAATTATTTCCGTGCGCGATGTTCGAATTCGTTTTGTCAAGGTCACAAAATGTAATACGATGATCGTTATACTCAAAGATTATTGAATCAACTCAATTACCATAAATAAATAAAATAGTTAAAGTCCTATTAAGTGAAATACAAGAATTGGGCTAAACAATTTACATAAAATAAATAGTTGGAATAGTTTTCGTGAGCCCAAAGTCTCCTCGGCGCCAGATTACGTTACAGATCAATTTACAAATCTTGTTCCAAAAATAACTCCTATCAAAAGTATATCAATCAGAAACAATTTCCAAAATTCATTCTCTCATTCTTATTATACGACTATTACCCTAATTTCCCAGTCCAAAATCCGAGAAAGTAGAGAGCAGGAGAGAAGAGGGATTCATATGCATACTCCTTCCAATCCATATTCGGCCAGCAGCAACTAAACATGATCCAATCTTCACTCCAACAGTAGTATCAATCACTCTTTTCAGGTAAATTCTTTGCTCATCATATCCATTGAAGTTTCAGCATACATAACAGAACAATAACTATAATCAACGCGGCATATTTGAATAAAACCCACCATCAGTTCCCAATTATATGTAATAACTTGAATAACAAAATAGGGAGGGAGGATTACAACGTGTCAGCACAATAGCGGACGATCAGCTAACGCCACCCCACCGCGGACTAACCCTCGTCCTACCTGCGTTCGCCGACTGCAATAGCGGACGAACGCGACACCCGAGCCTCTAGCCGGTCGCTAGGGTGTGCGTTCGTCCGCTATTGTGGACGCTCTTAGGAAGAAGATTGTTTTGGGGATTTTGATTTCTGTTTTTGAGGAAATTGGGCGAGATTGATTTGGTACTCCACAAGATGATGGTGATGGGTAGGGGTGTGCATTTGGGTTTCGATTCGGTTTATTGCTCAAACCGAACCCGAAAACCGAATTTCCTTGAAAATCAAAACCGAACTGAAAAAACGAAAAATCGGAAATCGAAAACCTAAACTAAAACAACCGAATTAAACCGAAAACCGAAATTTTCAATAAAAAACCGAAAAACCGAAAAAATATGGAGTATATATTAATTGGGTCATATTCTAATGCTTATAGCACGCTAATCCAAAATCAAGAACAAATCTCCACCCATAGATTTTAAAATGAGTGAATGAGATTAAATCTTACAAATCTCAATAAATAGTAGACAAAATATCAACAAAAGGGTAATATCTTCATTATGTTATCATATGATAATTTTCGTGAATGTTTTTTTATATCAACATAGTGTATTACAAATATCAACAATATGACATAAGAATATCAACACTAGTACAAGAAAATATCAACATATATTTATTGAGATTTTTACATGGTTTTATTGAGATTTTTTGATATATTTGTTAATAAAAATCTAGTTATCAACATTTACGAAAACTAAAATAAAAAATATCAAATTTCATCATCCGAACGTCGTCGAAACATATGCAATTGAGATCTCGTTGGAATCCTTATAAAATTATCTTTAATTTGATATATTTTTTGCGAAAAAATAATTTAAATCGAGAGAGTTACGCAAATTTAAAATTTTAAGATGATTTTAATGAGAGGGAATTGACATTAATACCCTCTAATTTTATTTATTAATTTTCTTGATTAAAAATATAATCCATGTGGCATTATTTCAACCACCAGATCTTCTAATCTAATTGCTAAGATTTAGTCTTAGTTTGGGATTGCTAATTAGTTAGCAATTGATCACTCTCCTATATTAAAAATATATATATATATATATATATATATATATATATATATATATATAATTTATTTATTTTATATATACTAAGATAATACAAAAAGAAATATTAAAATTAATAGAATATATATAATACATATTATATAAAATATATTAAAAGAATATATATTATATATATGATATAATATATTTAAATTAATAGAATAAATATATATAATATTATATTTAAAATATAATTCGATTTTTCATTATTTTTTTTCGTCCGAATCGAACCGAACCGAACCGAAAAATGAATTTTTTATTTATTTTTAAAACCGAACCAAATAGAAAAACCGAAAAAATCGAACCAAATTTCAAAATTTCGATTTAGTTCGATTTAGATATTCGGTTTTCAGTTTTTTTGCTCACCCTAGTGATAGGAATATTTAATTTAGGCTTGATACTTTAGTTTGGACCATTATTTTTAGTATTGGGCCTTTGATTAATTTGAGATGTGTTTAATCGTTGGTGGTGTATCAGATATGGGTCAGTTCCTTTTTTTTTTTTTTGAGTTGGGTTGGCCGTTTGGAGTACATTTAGTGATGGGTTGGAAATCCTTGTTTTATGGATGAAGTTAACTAAATATTTCCTAAGCTGATGCTTATCCGAGTTTAAAATACGAGAATTTAGAAGTCTTCCTAAGGAGAAGACCATGAATAAAATTAACACCCATATAAGACGCATGTATTTTAATTTAATTAGATATTTTTTGAGTTTTGATGAGTTAATTATTTTAATTTTAAAAGGATTTTCCTTTGCATGCGAGTTAAAAGTGGAGTGAGAATTTTCAAGTTAAGAATTATAAGCGAACAAGGTGGGCTTTAAAATCCTATTTCTTCCGTCCCATAAAAGATGTCACATTTTCATTTTCAGTTTGTCCCACAAAAGATATCACATTTCCATTTTTGAAAAAAGTTCTCTCTCACATTAATGTAAAAATTATATTTTCTCTCTCCATTTAACACACAAAACAAAACCTCCTAAAATCTCGTGTCATCCCACAAGTGTGACATCTTTTGTGCGACGGAGGGAGTACATTATTGTGAGCTTACTTTTAAATTTATGCAATATCTTAAGTATGAATTATGTGCTGAAATTCTAAATATATTGAGTCATACTTTTGTTTTTGAGGATGTGCCTATTTGATCGCCTACTGGGGAGTCACTACTATGAGTTTAATCGAACTGGTGTTATCACCCGGGCTATGCACGGGACAAAAGACTTTCAAATAATAAATATATATTAACAGATAAATATATTATAATAAAGAATATAGAGTAAATAATAAAAAATATATATTTATAGATAAGAATATAAATATAAACTAATTATAAAAAATATTCATAACATTATAAACAATTAAAAACGTTATAAATATTATAAACAACAACAAAAATAAATTTGTAATTCTTTCAACATACTCTAAATGAAACATTTCATACTCATCGTACGTTTTATACAATTCTAATTTTTAATATGAGGGTAGTAACATTAAATAAAAGAAATAACAAATAGGAGATGTGTGGATGAAATATAATAGTAAGATATACTACTAAAGGAAAATGTTCTACTAAATCCAAAAGAAAAAAAAAAGCAAATAATTTGAACGATAAATAGTTCATGATTTTATTCGATCAGCATGACATAGGTATTCATAAGTGTAAACAAAAAAAACTTATAAAAATAACAATAAACCAGTAGTTCGTAAATATTGAATAACTTCTTTGTAAACAATCTTCACACCTTCATGGCTCGTGACTCTAGACATAGCAACATAGAGTTGTCCACGACTGAAGACTGATTTTTTCAAAAAGATATACATGTTGTGTCAATTTTAATTTGCTAAGTTTTTTTTATCATCGATACAATTTTATATTCTTATTAAAAAAATTCAAAATATGAAATATTATTATCATAGGTATAATTTTATATTCTTAATTATCCGTTTCATTATAGAGGACACATTTATTTCCGGTATGGAGATTAAGAAAAAGATGTGTAATGAATTGAATAAAAAATAGTAAAGTTGGATAGACGAAAAGTACAGAGAAAACAGTAAGAGATGGAGGAAAGAAAGAGTGAGAAAATGTGTTCCAAAATAGAAAAATAACTTTACTATTATATAACGAAGAAAATACACTTTTATGAATCCAAATGAATAGAGTATTAATAAAATTAAACGGTTTCATATTGGTTTGTGTTAAAATAACAACACCTTTTAAAGTGATACCGTTGCACCACATATACAACAATATTAAAAACGCTACACAACAATATTCAATATGCTAGACAACAATCTATAGATTGTTGTCTAGCGTGTTGGATATTGTTCTCCGAGAAAAATTGTTGTATAGTGTATAAAATATTGTTGGCCGTTTTTTTATCTTTGAACATTTTTTTTATTGCCACATGGCAGCTGATTATTCGTCCACGTGTACAAATGATTAGATATGAATGGTGGTATGGTGTTACTTTAAAGTACTAAATGGAATGTAAGGTCCAATTACCAAATATAGTACAAGTGAAATGAGATATTTATTGGCGACGGACGGAAAAAGAAAAAATAGGTAACTTATCGCTGGGGGAGGGAGTATAATATTAATTACTAAAAAGTTATATTTTAGTAAGTAGTATAATGACAATTAGTAAGTAATGTTCAAAACATTACATCCATTGAGATAGAATACTAATATCATAAATCAATAAATTATGCTAGTTCTTAGCTCAATTCTAATTATGTACACTACCTTTAGTAATTTAAATATCGATATATCAATAAATTATATAAATTCCATTAAATATATATGAAAAATTATTTGTAATCGTAAATCTTAAACAATATACCAAATGGGGTGCGTTAAAATGACAACACCTCTTAAAGTAACATCATACCACCATTCCTAGCCAATAATTTATACACGTGGACGAATAATCAGCTGCCATATGGCAATCATAAAAAAATGTTCAAGGAAAAATTTTCTCGGCCAGCAATATCCAATACACTAGAAAGCAATTTACAACAATTTTTTCTCGGCCAGCAATATCCAATACGCTAGACAACATTCTCTATAGATTGTTGTCTAGCGTTTATACTATTGCTGGTAGCGTTAATAATATTGCTGGATACGTGTGTCACGATGTCACTTTAAGAGGTGCTGTCATTTTAACACAAACCCATACCAAATGTAATAAAAAATAATAAATGAACATATAAATTTAATTACTTAATTCCATATAATTTAATTTTAAAAATATATACAAAGTCCAAAAATATTTGGACCGATCAATTATAATTCCTAAACTCTAGAAAACTTTTTAGTAAATAACAAAGTAACATATTAAAAGTAACATCAACCTCGTAATTGAAGACTAAAATCTCTTGACTCTTGAAAATATAATTTGCAACTTAAAAAGATTACTCATGTTGGTCTTTTTTTTTAAAAAAAAAGACCAACGTGAGGAAGTGATTACTAAAATTAAATTTTAATTGTCAATATATTCACTTAAATCAATAATAAAAAAAAAACCAACCACACTTAATTTACTAAGTAATATTCAAAATATTTCATTTATAAATATAGAATAATAATATCATGATTCAATACATTATAATTCATAATTTATCTTAAAAAGGGTACCAATTTTCAATACACAAAAATTCAAAACTAAAGCCCAATAGTAAAATAATACATTCAAATCCTACGCGCCGCTTTGTCTCCATTTTCCACCTCTTCTCGCCCGCGTCCATGAGTCGCCGCCGCCACTGGGCATGCCTTCAGACACAGCCGCCATCCACTTCTCCCTTCTGACATGGATCCGTCGACGTTTGCCTTCTCCAGCCATCGTCGTAACTCCGCTGGAGTCTCCGAGTTCTCTCTTTGTGGGGTTCCGGTTTGCGCCTCTGAATCCGACAGCTGTGGTTGCAGTTGCCCGCATAGAGCTTGCGTCGCACCGTCTACACCCAGCCTCTGAATGCGTCTTCCGGTGGCCGTCTCTACTGCTCCAGGTCGAGACCGCCGCTGACCTCGTCGACAATCTTTCTCCTCCCTCTTTCTTCTTCTCACCCTTCTCTATCTATGTTTCATTTTGTAGACTGATGCTTTATAATTATTCCAAAACTTACTTTGGATGCTTTTATTTCTTTGGACCAGCATTCCTTCAATTAGCTCCATATTTAACAGCTTTGTAAAAAATGCACATGCCTCTAGACAGACAGATTCCTCTCACATGATATATTTCAATTTCTCCCCAAAAAGGGCTTTATAGTAATTTTTGAGGTAGTTTCACAACTGCTCCATTAGATATGTATAGATTCGGGTTTGTCTAGTGAGTGAGTCCCTATTCAAGCTAGTATATACAGAGGGGATCGTCTTTCGAGTTGGCCGCTCCGGTGATCGAGAATGTGGCCACATTCTCGTTTCACACATGAAGTTCAGATATGGTAGGAGGAGAGAGAAAAATGGGCTGCAACAATACTTTTAATGAGAAAATGTTTTGGTCACTCGGCTTTTTGTAAAACCCCGAGTTCACTTGTAAATGCTGATACAATATTTAAAAAAAAAAATATTGGCATGTGATCACTGGGTACATCAAGTACTCAGCCCTGCATATGTTTTAAAAATGTGCAGATTGAGCTGTGATGAGCGCAGTGAGTGTTGAGGAAATTTAAGTGTTCAGAATGTATTTTGGCATATGTTCACTGAGCAGTTGTCGTTCTTTTGAGTTCTCGTATTGCTGAGATAGTATTCTTTTTAAGTTGTTGATTGTTGAGATACTCTGATTTTATTTGAGCTATGCCTGTTATTTCGAGTTATTCCCAATTATACAACTGTTTTCCCCTTTCTTCCCCGCTTTTTAACCCTCTCGTAGTCGCGATCAACCATGTTTTATATCCTTAGAAAATGCATTCGTTACAATCTAGGTTGTGAAAATTGTTTTCCTTTGTTCAGAACTGACCATCTTACCTTAAAGTGAATGTTGCCCACAACCGGTCTACTAAAATAAAGACTTCGACTTGTTTTGTTTCTTATACACTTAGATATGCAAAACAATCATTAAATGTAAAAACATTCGCCATTATAACAAAATAATCTGTTTTATTCATTGGAAAATAAAATAAGAGTTTTTACAATATCCAATTACTCGAATAATGATTTAAAAGTATACAAAACTCTAACAGAGTGAGACTGCAACCTTTCTAAACCTATTTAGGTTGTGAAATACTTACTGCTTTACTTTTACAAAGAACTGACTGCGTTATCTACTGTGAATGTTGTTCACAACCACTATGCATGAGAATTAGACTTGTTTGCTTATTATACATTTAAATATTTAAGAAATATCTTATAAATGCATAAGCAAACACTAATAAAATAAAATTACTTCATCTCCTTGATTAAAAATGAATTATAGATTTTATTGTATACAAACAATTTTATTAATACAACATTCTCGAAAATGCTTTTCTGTATATCAATCCTAACAACTACAGGATGTCAGATATCTTTGGTTGTACTCAGACCAACAAAGAAGAAATTCTAGATTTGGGATAGTTGCGCCATTTGCTATTCCCGTAACAAACTAAAGACGTATATCTTGATCCCCCACCAAATATGACTCGAGGCCGTACCCTAGAACTGCGGCTTCGACTTGTTGCCACATTAGAAAGTTCATTAACTAATTTGACAGCTGCGAGAGAATGGATGAAAGCACTTCTTGTGCCAATAGTGTCGGAGATAGCTTTGAATAAAGTAAGATAAACTAGAAGAAAAAATAAATTAGAAGAGATGAAAGGATAAAGTAAGTGATAAAATGAAGTTTAATATTTTAAAAAAGAAATGACTCACTTAGGCTGGGGTTATATATTAAAAGAAATGTGACTCACTTAGACTGTGAATGAAATGAGTTGGCGGAATATAAGATATACTTATCAAATGTTAAATATTCCCTGGTCCAATTAAACACATTAGCTAACAATTTTTAGAATCTTGAGCCGATTAAAAAATGTGTTATCTTAGATGGGACAAATGGAATAGAACATTTAATATGAGGTAGTCCTTTTTAGTTTGTTTCAACTAAGTTGACACATTTCTTCTTCAATTGATAAATCAACCATCTTTTTCTCTTCCTAATTAAAATATTCAACTCCATTTCTCTCTCTATTGGATTCTTACACCCACTTTTTCTCTGTTCAATTAAACACATTACCTAACAATTTTTAGAATCTTGAGCCGATTAAAAAATGTGTTGTTTTAGCTGGGACAAATGGAATAGAACATTTAATATGAGATACGAAGTAGTAGTTAAATATGAAATTCTGACAACTAATGCCCTTTCAGTTTGATTTAGTTTGATTAATTATCCAGATTAATTAATTAAGTTACAATTGAAATTAATTAATAAATCATTATATTAGCTTAGTTAGGAGTTATACAACTTACATATACCAAATTAGGGAACTGATATAATGAAAACCATATATGTAATACAAAATTAAAATTTTAATTCTAACTACTAATTATTATAGATCAATGCTTATTATGTTTCCAGATTAAAATTTCATTAACTACTATGAATCTATCAACAGAGGGTATATTAGACACTTTCATAACACGGTGAATCATCTAATTATAGAATAATTGTGTAATCTCGATTTCGTCGTTTTCTCTCCTTCCAGTATTTATGTTAATTAAATCGTTTCAATTACTTCCCCTCATTCCAACTTTTCTCCTTTTCGTCGCTCTTTCTCCTTTTCGTCAAAAAAATTGCTTGAATTTTGCGGTGAAATTGCGTTGATTCTTTGTTGATATTGAATTTTGTGTTGAAATCGTGTTGATTCTATGTTGATTCTAAAATCTGTGTTAATTTTATGAAGATTTTTTGTTGAATTTGTGTTGAACCGGTCATGTTGCTTTTTTGTTTAATTCTGAAATTTGTGTTGATTCTATGCGCTGAGATTTCATTGATTCTTTTGTTCTGCTGTTGGTGATTTTTTGCGTTGAAATTGCGTTGATTCTCTTTGTTCTGCTGATGTTGAATATTTTGTTGAAATGGTATTGATTCTAAAATATGTGTTGATTTTTTGTAGATTTTTTGTTGAATTTGTGTTGAATCAACCGTGTTGCTTTTTTGTTGAATTATGAAATCTGTGTTGATTGTTTCCGCTGAAATTTCGTTGATTCTTTTGTTCTGCTGTTGGTGATTTCTTTGCGTTGAAATTGCGTTGATTCTTTTGTTCTGCTGATGTTGAATATTTGTTCAAACCTTATCGATTCTATTTTAATTCAAAAACCTGTGTTCATTTTTTGTAGATTTTTTTGTTGAATTTCAAAGATAAGAATATTTTCAGTTTTGGAAGGTGGGAGGGAAATTAGGAACGCAAGAACCATCCAAAAACTTAACTTACAAAAATACTCTCTGTTGACAAAATACATGCTCTTGTTGAGATGGAAATCCTACGCAAAATTAACCACAGATCTGTTATTAATGACTAGGATTAAAGTTTTGAGTTGTATTAAATATATGGTTTGCATTTGAGCACATTTTGTATACTCGAAAGTGTTTTGAGTATAAGTGGGAGATTGTTAGAGTTTGTATACTAGAAATCACGTTTCGAGTGATTGAATACTGTAAAACTCTTATTTTATTTTCCGAGGAATAAAATATATTATTGTTGTCATAATGTTGTTATGTTTTACATTTAATGGATGTTCATGCATGTTTAAATGTATAAGCTAACTTAACAAAGTCTAAGTCTTTGTTTTAGTAGACCGGTTGTGGGCGGCGTCCACTTTAAGGTAACACGGTCAGTCCTAAACAAAGAAAAAGATGAATTTCACAACCTAGTTGGAATTAGACTATCCATCGAGAAAGGTTGCAATGTCAGTCAGCATATTTCTAAGCCTTACTGAAATAAGATGACATTGATGTGGTATAACACTGAACAGATCTAACAGCAAAACTTGTCTTTTGGCTATCTACTGAAAGGCGAGGTCTTGATAAATATTTGTTTCTTAATCAATGTAGGTTAGCATTGAGCATACGGTATTGATTATGCATTACTTTGACTTATCAAATGGTGCGGGTTTTTCGTAACCCAATAATCCTGATATATTGGGTAGTGGTGATTAATATCTAGCGGTGCTAGGATTGCTATTATATTGAATCGTGCGCGAGGAGAGTCTCGTTTGATAATGTCCTCAAGAGGTGCGCGAAACAAGGTTTTATTATTCGGAACCTAGCTAATTGGAGTTTGATTACTCTATGAATAATAAATAAGCGTTTCATGCTAAGTCCACTCTTGGAATTAACAAGAAGTTAATTAATTAAGTCCATAAGCAGACATCAATTAATTAATGGACATTTTTATCTTAAGCGCGGGAAATAAAAGTTAAACGGAAACCCGGATTACTTATAATTTCGGATTTGGATGGGGAGAGTTCAATATTACTTCTGTAGTGGCTGCTCGTAATATTCCAATTAAGCTTATATTAAATTGTGGGTTCAATTTAATTAGTAAAAGTAAATTGGATGAGCCCATATCCAATACCTTCCATAGATCCCTGTCTGGGCCCAAAAGGAATTTAATATAAATAGGAGAATAAAGGAGACATAAATCATAAGTTTTAATAATCAAAATTTTCGTTCCTCCCCATATAGAGTAGAGCTCGAAATTTTGTCCTATTCCAAAAAGGATTTCTTCTGTCTTCTTTATGTAAATCCTAGTATTCTGGTGAGATCAGCTCACACTGACATCGGAGTACAGTTCGGGAACCAGAGAGAAGATTTGTGGTCTAGTATTCAAAGCGTCACGTGGAGAAGCTGCTAGCCATCTTCAATTCTTTGGAGAATTAATTAGGTATTATTTCTGCTCCGTAGAAAAGCATGTTTTAGGTTTCAATATTCTTAAAGCATGATTAATTCAAGTTATGAGCATGATACATGTGAGAATTACGCGAATAGATTTTGTCTAAATAATCCGCTAAATAGATCTGATTATTATGTGATTTATTTGTGCGATTAATAATTGTTAAATTATGTTAATCCGTCGCGCCGCTTCCTCTGCCAGTTCCTTCAATTGGTATAAGAGCCAGTCTTTGCCTCTGATTATTTGGATTTAAATTTCGCAAAATTCATGTATGCATGTCTTATTTGATTACGAAGCATGTTCTTGTATTTTTATTATTTATTATATGCATGATGAACTGAAGAACATTCGAATCATAGAACTTGAATTATTCGAACGCATGAGATGTGCGATTCGTCGGTGCTTGCGCCGGGACGAATCGCACTACAAGCGATCGGAGAGGGGTGTCGAAGCAGTGGGAGTCGAGGGTCGACGGACATGGGGCGACGCGCTGACGAGCAAGGGCTCGTGTGCGCCGCCGGCCAAGGCCGAAAAACCTAGGCGGCGCCCGATACAAATCGACGACGGTGTCGATTGAGTGGGAGTTTAGGAGGCGATCGACCGGCGATGCGCTGACGAGAATGGTCTCGTGCGCACCGCCGGAGAACCACCGCCGGTCCCGGTGCTATATGGAAAAAGCGCTGATCGAGGAAGGATCGATGCGATCACACGACGACGTGAACACGAGCATGGGCTTGTCCACGCCGCCGTCGAGACCGCTGTGCTGGTCCTCCTCGAAGCTGACGGCGTAAAGGTTGTCGACATTGCGACAAGGTGGCGATGCGTGACCGAGAGCAGCCACGCCTGGAGCGGTTACTGCTGGAACGCGCGAGATAGTCGGGGCAGAGGGAGATCGCCAGAGCTGCGTTGCCTTGGCTGCGCGGCTGGATGAAGACGACGGAGGGAAAAACGCGACGTGTCAACGCCGCGGAGGGAAAAGGAAGCGCCGCGCTTTGTGCGCAGGGTGACCGGCGACGCTAAACGGCGAACTCGCCATTCCAGCGAATCTTCATCGTTTATGATCATGCGAACCTTGATCTCGAGATATTGAAGAAAGATTATTTTAATGATTATTTAATTCCTAAATTAAAAGATATCATTAAAAATAATATTATTTAATGAAATAAAATATTTTGGGAAGATTTCCCTAGATTTTAGGAATATTTTGATTATTTTCTATATCTATGAATATTTTATATCCTAGATGATATAGATAAGAATAATTTAATAGTTTCTAATTATAATATATATCTAGAATCTCTTAATAAGATAGATATATAAGAATACATTAAATAATATAAAAATTATTTTCTTCCTAATATTGAACATGGAATTTATATGAATTTAATCTTTCATGTCTAATTAAGATTTAAATAATGTATTTTATTTTAGATATATCTTATAGTATGGCATGAATAAGAATTAATTTCTAGATTAATAAAATCCTAAACTAAGATACTAAAGATAATAAAAGATTTAATTATCCAGTCAATTAAATACCAACAGAATTTAATTAGTCTTAATCTGCCTTAAGGCTAAAGGATAATTAATGAAAAATCATAACCCAAATATCTAAGCGATAATTATGAACTAAAAGTTTATATATGGTCTCCATCGGTTGGACTGCCAAATTTTGTGAAGCTGATTTTCTAATATTATTGCCACCTGCTTTGTAGGGAAAATAATCCTACGAAAACAGTAAGTTCATAAGGACGGACTTTTCACATAATAAATAGAATGAACTAGAAAGTGGTTCCCAATATTATTGCCACCTGCAAAGTAGGGACAATAATCCTAAGGAAATGCGAGTTTCAGGGTTCAATCAGAATTTATGAGATTGCTTGGTTTTGTTATCAACACACGAACATTGTTATGGGAGTGTGTTGTAGAAATAAAATTCTGTAATGCTAAATCTGATGGTCGTGCTTAGGCAACATTAGGCGGCCATGCCATGTCTTGTGGTCTCTGGACTATTCGTCGGTGTTGTGACCAGTAAAATTGTCAAAATTTGAATGCGTATTAACCTCCAAAGGAGGATACAATTTATTAATTTTGCTGTTGTAAGATTTTGAAAAGTTTATGACAAATAGTAAATTCTTCTCTTTGCAGTGCAATAAAATCCGTCAAGATGTCTTTTAATCCTCTTTCTGCAATTCTCAAAGAAAACAAACTCGAGGGCCAAAATTACATAGAATTGAAACAAAACTAAGATATCGTTCTCATAGTCGAAGAGTACAAATTTGTGCTCACTACTCCACGCCCGGCAGTGCCGGCGGCTAAGTGCTACATGTTGGCTTCTATGTCATCAGTACTCAAGCATCAGCATTCCGCCATGGAAACTGCCGCCGAGATTATGCAAAATCTCGCAAATCTTTTTGGTACTCAGAATCAAACGGCTAAGTCTCAAGCCTTTCGGAGTATCATGACGAAGACTATGAAGGAAGGCTCGTCAGTGAGGCAGCATGTCCTCGAGATTATGAGCCACCTCAACCAGATTGAGGTTTTGTAGAGGGACGATCGATCCCGAGTCCCAGGTTACTATAATCCTTCAGAGTCTTCCCCCTAGCTTCCAACAGTTCAAGCTCAATTTCGAGATGAACAAGTGGAATTACACTTTGGCTGAATTGCTGACTGAGCTTCAGTCGGCAGAGGACCTCATGGTTCAAGCTAAGGTAGTTATGCTGAGTTTGACGCCTAATTCCTCTGGCTCTAAGCCTCGCGCAGGAAAGAAAAAGGCACTGAACCCAGTGGGAGCTAAGAATGCTAAGGGAAAGAAGAAAAAGAAGGGTGATAAGAAGCCCACTGGAAAGTGCTTCAAATATGGAGAGAAAGGTCATTGGAAGCCATATTGTCCTAAGAAGGGCAAGGCTACAGGTATGCACCATGCTCTAGTAGTCGAGTCATGTTTGGCTTCGACATCTACTCATACTTGGGTTATTGATACTGGAGCAACTGATCATATATGTTTTGATCCTGACTTAATGCAGGTGAAAGGATGGTTACATGATCGTGAGATCAAAGTCTAGCGTGGCGACGCTACTAAAGTAGCGGCCGTTGCAGTGGGAGACGTTTATTTACGTTTTAGTAGTGATAGAGTTTTGATTTTGAATAATGTTTTGTTGATACCTTCTTTTTGAAGGAATTTAATTTCAGTTTCTAAATTGTCTTTTGATGGATATTTGATTTCTTTTAATGACAATTGCGTTATTAAGAAAGATGGTTCTTATATCTGTCGTGGTATCATGGAAAACAATCTGTACACAATCACTTTTACACAGTTTAAGCAACGTAAATCAGAACTCAATGCTACATCGAAAGTTTCTAAGAAAAGAAAAGAACCTTCAATTTCAATGAACGAAAAATACTTATGACACCTTAGACTTGGTCATGCCAACGAAAGAAGGTTTCATGCTATGGTTGATCAAGATCTTATTAAAGGTCGTGAGAAGGAACCGTTTTCTAAATGTGAATCCCGTTTGGAAGGCAAGATGACTAAGAGACCTTTTAGGTAAAAGGGTAATAGGGCCAAGGAAGTACTTGAGCTCATTCATACTGATGTGTGTGGAACAATGTCAACCGAGGCAAGGGGCGGTTTTCGATATTTCGTCACCTTTATAGATGACTTCTCGAAAGTTGCATACGTCTATTTGATGCGCTACAAGTATGAAACTTTTGACAAGTTCAAGGAGTTTAAGGCTAAAGTAGAGACGCGTCATAATAAGAGTATCAAATACCTGCGATCTGATCGCGGAGGCGAATACCTAAGTGCCGAGTTTTTGGACTACTTATCAGTGGCGGGAATTTAATCCCAACTGACTGCGCCGGGCACACCCCAGCAGAATGGCGTAGCTGAAAGAAGGAATATGACCTTATTAAACATGGTCCGCTCAATGATGAGTTATGCACGGTTACCTACTTCGTTTTTGGGGCATGCTTTGCTATCAGCAAGCTATCTCTTAAACAACTTACCTTCTAAATCAGTCCCTACTACCCCATATGAGTTGTGGACTGGGCGAAAGCCAAATCTGGAACATCTCAGAGTGTGGGGGTGTCCGGCCCATGTATTGGAAAAGGATCCAACAAACCTGGAATCTAGGACGGAGGTATGTGTATTTATAGGTTACCCTAGAGGATCGAAAGCTTATGAATTCTATTGTAACATCCCACTTTTTCGAACCCTAATTTTCGAGACGTAAAAATTTTCGCATTAAATGCTTTTAATGCTATGAAATATGTGAATTTAATTATGAGTAATTTATTGCATGACTTCTTGTGACCTAATTGCGATTTGGAGTTGAGATAGAGTTGAATAGCCAAACTTTTTGAATATATGACGTGGCTATTGAATAGTCAAAATTGTGGAAAATATGACGTGGCCGTGGAATGGTCAAAGTCGTTGAAAATGTGACGTGGCGGTGAAATTTGAATGGTGGATTTTGTGATGCGAATATGTGAATATTTTGATACGGGGCGAAATAATATTGTGGTGAATTATTTTCCTAAGGGACGAGTGAGAATTAAATAGGAGCATTTTTTATTTACATGGAATTTTCGACCCATCCTATTTTGTAGAAAAGAAATCTTATTTTTCTTGGATTTAATTATTGCTTGGGATAATTATTCAAATTAAATCCAAAGTCCGATTATTCCTTATTTATTCCATGAAATTTTCGGCCCCTATGATTATTTCAAGGAGATTTTCGAAAATCTCCTATTTATAGGAGAAGAGATTATTTTATTACATTATTTGATCCCTTGTTTATTCTCTTCCATAAATAAATTCAAATATCCTAGCATATCTTACCATATCTAAGGAGATCTTGTCATATCTTATTTTAAATAATATTTGAAATTGATTTCTTGTGGAGGAATCAATAAATCACGCCACTTTCATATTATTTGGAGAGGATTATTATTTTTATTCTGCTCCGTGTTATTTTATTCTACTCCGTGAAATATCTAAATTAAATCATAGGCTAATTAAACAGCCTAAAATTCGAAATCCCCTTATTCCTCACCCGATTTAACGCCATTTCTCTCCCAAATCTCTTCCAAATCTTTTATATATTTAATTATGGGATTATATCTTGCACTCTATAAATAAGAGGCAAAACCTAAACCCTAGATCACAAAATACACACCTCCCACTACTCCAAAATCACGCCTCCTCTCTCCCCACTCTCTCCCAATTTTTCTTCTACTCTCCTCCAAGATTTCTTCATCGTTTGAGAAGAATTGAAGTTTAAATTCAAGAATCTTTGACGAATCAAGGCTATTACTTTGTTTCTACCGTTCGTTCTATCGAAAAAGGTATTTTCTATATTAATCTTTCTTCATCTACCGATTAATCGGTGTTCTTGAGTCCACATGCATTTAGATTGAGTGAAAGGGGAAAACAATTGATGAATTTGGGATGCATAGGTGTGTGTGTGAGAAACCATGTGTGTGTGTGTGCGTGTGTTGTGTGAAAAACACTCATACGTGACACGATTTGATGATAAATTTGGAGTTGTTGTGCGAATAAAAGCGATATGATAATCGTACTTTGATTTTTATTGGTGATATTAAAACTAATCGATGGGAAAAAAGGGAAAATGTGGGAACATGCATGATTTTGATCAATGATTGAGAATTACTTGTAATACATAAATTAAAGGTGATAACTCGCGCTCACGGAGTGATAGCAAGAAGAAGAACATACTTGTGATCTAGGAATCGAGGTGGGCTTTATTCTTAAACTCATTTATGTTGCAAATAAGGGTGGATTAAACTGTTATGCCATGCCTATGATTATTTTGGATATTGTGTGTGCCTGATGCCTAGTTTGCGAGTGCGCTCCATTAGGCTATAGGGCTATATAAACGAATTCGGGTCTGAGTAGGGCCGCAAACCCTATCAGGCTAGTGTACACGGGAGATCGGGAGCCGTCCTTGCTAGTCGGCCGGTCTCGTGGGCGAAAGTGTGGCCACACTTCGTCACACCATGATATTGTTGATTGATGAGAAAATGGGATGTATTGTTTGACTGGCCAGTCCATGAAATATTTTTGTGATACTCGATGCCATTCTTTAAATAAATGCAAAAACTCGAGTTCACTATGGTAAGGGTGGCATAACTATTAAAACGTTTTGGCATGAGTCCACTGAGTATGTTTAAAATACTCAGCCCTGCATGTGTTTTCTCTATGTGCAGGTTGAGCAGTGACGAGCGGGTGGCGGTGTTGAGCTAATAAATTGAATAATGATATGATCGTTTGAAACTTCAAGTGTAGTTGTGTCTTCATACATGACTTCACTTTCTCTTGGTAGCTTCCGCT
Source organism: Salvia hispanica (assembly GCF_023119035.1). Lineage (NCBI taxonomy): Eukaryota > Viridiplantae > Streptophyta > Magnoliopsida > Lamiales > Lamiaceae > Salvia > Salvia hispanica. Next base: position 31,011,678 of record NC_062969.1, read on the forward strand.
GAATTATGGAACTTATTATCTTTTGGTTGATTTAAACTTATTCTTTTGGTTTAGGATTTTGAGACTTAATGCGTTTTGCTGGATTTACAATAAACCTTTGACTTTTGAGCATAGTTTATGGTATCTATTCTTCATTGATATTCCTTGATTGAGCCGTTGACTTATTTATTTGGTAGTTCATGAAATACCTTGGTCAAATCTCTTTAAATGAAACCCTAGTCTATGTTCTTGTTGCATTTAAGTTCGCCTAGGTAGCAGTCGCCGTATTTATTATACCCTAGAAATCCGGGTTGTTACATCTATAGTCTCCGAGATCAGAAAGTAATTGTGAGCACTCATGCCACATTCTTAGAGAAAGACTTTTTAATGAATCATAAGTCCAGCAGTGAGATAGCTCTTGAAGAGCTAACTCCAGTCACAACTTCCATTAACCAAGAACAATTACCTAGTGTAACAACAATTCCAGAAACTTCAACTAATACTCCAGATGTTGTAGTGCCGCGTCGCAGTGGGAGGGTCTCTCATGAGCCCGAAAGATACATTGGTTTGGGAGAGTGTATGGATCACTCCTCGGACAACAATGTACTTGATCCCTGGAATCTTGCAGAGGCGCAGACAGATGTTGATCATTGCGAATGGGTGAAAGCAATGGATTTTGAACTACAATCAATGGTAGACAAAGACGTCTATGATTTGTCTGTCCTACCCGAAGGCTGTACTGCCATTGGAGGAAGTGGATATACAAACGTAAACGTGGACCCGATGGACGAGTTAAAGTCTTCAAGGCAAAACTAGTGGCTAAGGGGTATACCCAAAAGAAAGGCATCGATTACGATGAGACCTTCTCCCCAGTGGCCATGCTCAAATCAATCCGTATACTTTTGTCTATAGTAGCTTACATGGATTGGGAAGTATGGCAGATGGACGTTAAGACTGCGTTTTTAAACGAGAGTCTTGAGGAGACCATCTACATGGAACAAACCGAAGGGTATGTAGTAAAGGGAAAGGAACACATGGTTTGGAAGCTTAAGAAGGCCATTTATGGCCTCAAGCAAGCATCTAGATCATGGAACCAGTGTTTCGATCAAACTGTACAAAAGTTTGGATTCGAAAAAAATGCCCTAATGAAAGCTGCGTGTATAAGAAGGTTGAAAAGGGAAATGTTGTGTTCTTAGTTTTATATGTAGATGGAATTCTTCTAATTGGAAACAATAAAAAGATGTTGTCATCAGTGCGAACTTGGTTGTCCAGCCAGTTCGAGATGAAAGATATGGGTGAAGCGGGACACATTCTCGGTATCAAGGTTCTTAGGAACCGTGCAAAGAGAACGTTGTGCTTATCCCAAGAATCTTACATCGATACAGTACTTAAATGATTTAGCATGCAAGATGCCAAAAAAGGTTTCTTACCTTTTAGACATGGCATCTATTTATCTCAATAGATGTGTCCTAAGACAACGTCTGAGATAGCAGAGATGAGAAGAATACCATATGCCTCGGCTGTTGGTAGTCTCATGTGCTATGCTTTGTACTAGACCTGATATTTGCTTTGCTGTTGGCATGGTAGCAAGATATCAATCAAATCCCGGCCAAGGACATTGGACTACCGTAAAGAACATACTCAAGTACCTTAATCGGACTAAGGACTATGTTCTAGTTTACAATGCAGCCGAGCTCTATCCTTTAGGTTATACAGATTCAGATTTTCAAGCTGATGTAGATTCGAGAAAATCAACTTCCGGATATATGTTTACCTTAGGAGGTGGAGCTGTAATTTGGAAGAGTGTAAAACAGAAATGCATTGCAGACTCTACCATGGAAGGTTAATATGTGGCCGCTTCGGAGGCTGCAAAAGAGGTTGTATGGCTTAAGAACTTCCTTCTGGATTTAGGTTTGGTTACGAATACGCCCAAGAGCATCACTATTTATTGTGACAATTCTGGTGCTGTGGCAAATTCGAGGGAACCACGGGCTCATAAAGCTAGCAAGCACATAGAGAGGAAGTATCATATCATTTGAGATATAGTGCAGAGAGGAGACATAAAAGTGGTCAAGATTGAGTCAGAAAACAACCTGGCAGATCCTTTCACGAAGGCATTAGCGGTCAAGCCGTATGAAAGCCATGTTGAAGGAATGCGAGTTCGACTAATTCAAGACCTCAATCCGCTTACAGTATAAGTGGGAGAATTAGACGTTAGCACATTTGGTATACTCGAAAGTGTTTTTGAGTATAAGTGGGAGATTGTTAGAGTTTGTATACTAGAAATCACGTTTCGAGTATAAGTGGGAGAATTAGACGTTAGCACATTTTCCAAGGAATAAAATAGCTTTTTTTTGTCATAATGTTGTTATGTTTTACATTTAATGGATGTTCATGCATGTTTAAATGTATAAGTTAACTTAACAAAGTCTAAGTCTTTGTTTTAGTAGACCGGTTGTGGGCGGCGTCCACTTTAAGGTAACACGGTCAGTTCTAAACAAAGAAAAAGATGAATTTCACAACCTAGTTGGAATTAGACTATCCATCAAGAAAGGTTGCAATGTCAGTCAGCATATTTCTAAGCCTTACTTAAATAAGATGACATTGGTGTGGTATAGCACTGAACAGATCTAACAGCAAGACCTGTCCTTAGGCTATCTACTGAAAGGCGAGGTCTTGATAAATATTTGTTTCTTAATCAATGTAGGTTAGCATTGAGCATACGGTATTGATTATGCATTATTTTGACTTATCAAATGGTGCGGGTTTTCGTAACCCAATAAACCTGATATATTGGGTAGTGGTGATTAGTATCTAGCTGTGCTAGGATTGCTATTATATTGAATCGTGCGTGAGGAGAGTCTCGTTTGATAATGTCCTCAAGAGGAGCGCGAAACAAGGTTTTATTATTCGGAACCTAGCTAGTTGGAGTTTGATTACTCTATGAATAATAAATAAGTGTTTCATGCTAAGTCCACTCTTGGAATTAATAAGAAGTTAATTAATTAAGTCCATAGCAGACATCAATTAATTAATGGACATTTTTATCTTTAAGCGCGGGAAATGAAAGTTAAACGGAAACCCGGATTACTTATAATTTCGAATTTGGATGGGGAGAGATCAATATTACTTATGTAGTGGCTGCTCATAATATTCCAATTAAGCTTATATTAAATTGTGGGTTCAATTTAATTAGTACAAAGTAAATTGGATGAGCCCATATCCAAAACCTTCCATAGATCCCCTGTCTGGACCCAAAAGGAACTCAATATAAATAGGAGAATAAAGGAGACAAAAATTATAAGTTTTAATACTCAAAATTTTCGTCCCCCCCCCCCCCCCCATATAGAGTGGAGCTCGAAATTTTGTCCTATTCCTAAAAGGATTTCTTCTGTCTTCTTTATTTAAATCCTAGTATTCTAGTCAACCCACACTCGATATCGGAGAAGATTTGTGGTCTAGTATTCAAAGCGTCACGTGGAGAAGTTGCTAGCCATCTTCAATTCTTTGGAGAATTAATTAGGTATTATTTCTGCTCCGTAAAAAAGCATGTTTTAGGTTTCAATATTCTTAAAGCATGATTAATTCAAGTTATGAGCATGATACATGTGAGAATTACACGAATAGATTTTGTCTAAATAATCCGCTAAATAGATCCGTCGCACCGTTTCCGCTGCCAGTTCCTTCACTATCAACAAATATTTTTTCCCTCACTCAATATGATGTTTTTTTTTCTAGTTTTTTTCATTCAAGATGTCTATTTGCTATATTAAGGAATGTATTTCTCTTTCCTCTATCTTTATTAAAATATCTAATTAATTTTATTTCTTTATCACAATCAGTTACTCCACTTAAAATATGATCATCTTGAATGGAAAAAAAATTATCAATCAAGGCAATATTACCATTTCACTTGTTTTTCTATAATACAATTTGGATGTCAAACATCATACTTATTTTTTTTCTTTATTTAAACTTTTCTATCAAAACAAAAAAGCTTATTGATCAAACTCTTAGTTGAACAGTTGAATTTTATAGTTGTACAACGATATCAATGCGCCCTCGATCTTAAATTCTCTTTTTTTAATTTTTTTGGTAAACCTCAACTAATCTGTAACACTCGCTCTTCTATTATCCTTTTCTTAACGTTTAATGTCGAACCAGAGAAACGTTCGTTTCTTCTAATTACTTTCGAATCAGAAATATTAGTCGATGACTTTGCTTAGTTGCTAAATTGAAAGGTATCGATCGGACTGAAACAATTATGCATATATGTAGTAAATCCAATAAACATCAATAAATAATATGGAGTTACATTTCTGATTTAGAATGTTCAAATACATATCAAGCTACTCTCTAATTACAAAATAAATTACATACAAGTTGATGAGAGAGAATTTAAGAATACAAATATATGAACGTTCGGCCTCTCTTTCGAGCCCAAGAGTCTTTGGCATGATGTTTTGAAGAAGGAGACTAATCCTTTTTCCAAGGCCTGCAGTGTGCAAACAAGATATTTAATGCATATGTACAAGAGAAATAAAGGAAACTTCCTGTAAGAGAAAGGGAACAAACTTGTTTTAGCTATAATGCAGCTAAGGCCTCCCTAAAAGGGCAAGTCAGCCCCTACACTCTCTTCCCATGAGCCGTCTCTCTCTCTTATGTACCTGCAATAATCAGACAAAGTGTATAAATGCAAGAGTGCTTGTACTCCAGAATAAAAACAAAACAAATTAAACAAAAGTAGGATGGAGATCATCAAAGAGATCATGCTGCAGTGAGAAAAACAAAGGAGGAGATCAGCGTCTTTTAATACCACGAGTACACACCATGTACTACAAACAACAGCCATCAAGTCCTCAACAAAAGACAAGAGGCTGCAGGTTTTCAGTTTTGACCACATCCTCAACCAGATTCCAATATATATGAACACATATATCTCTTTTCAGTTTCACACTTTTTCCTTCACCACTTCCAATTAATCCCAGAGAGAAACCAAGTGAGAGGGGGAAGCTTAGTGGAGAAGTTGCTGTGATTTTTCTTTTAACAACAGAGGAAGCATCAAGGTAAACCCTTTCACCACAATTTCTTATCAAACATGTTTAGAAAATCAACACTTCATGTACACAGCATACTAGAAATAAATTGATAGAACAATAGCACCTTTAAGTCTAATAATTTTCTTTCCAAACAAAATGCCCAGTAATCTAATGATAAGATCAGTAGTTGTAGCCATAGCTCAACAACTTCAGTTCTTATATCCTTTCATGTTTAGAACTTCAAATAGTTCACAAATCACAGTAGCTTTTGATTGAAAACATCCAATTATAGGAATTGATCCATAAATCACCAAAAATCCACACACGGATAAGACTCATGTTCTTCAATAAAATCAAGTTGTAGAGAGCAACTGTTTCTAGCGAAAATGCGAGAAGGAAGTTAGGAGAACTCATCTCTATACATCGACGGACTCGAGTTTCTCATCGGAGGAGTAGTAAACGGCGACAGGCGGTGCGGTCACAGCAGCAACCGCGACGACGAGTCTCCTGGAGGAGCACCGCTGCTCGGCTGGACTGCGACGGCGGGACAGCCGCTGGATGCCAGCTGCCAAGGCTAGCGTGGACGAGAGATATGCCGGCGCCTGCGACGAGACGGTGGCGCGCCTGCAGCTCTCGTCGAGGACGGCGAGGAGATACGCTGCGACATCGGATCTCCGATCTGACGCCTAGAACCGAGAATGAGAGAGAGACGATCTAGGAATTTATTTCTTCAATTTGGGGATTTTGTGTGAGTTGGGAATTGAGAGATGGACCGATGGAGTTAGGAGTATTAGTGTTGGGCCAATTCTACTTTGTTTTGATGGGCCTCTTTAATTAAAAGTATGGACTAAGAAATTAAATAGAGAAGTGGGCTGCCTGTTAATAGAATTATTATGGAGCTTGGGCCACTAATTAAAATAAAGTAGGAGTTGGGCTTGTTGTGCCTAATTAAATCACGAGCCCTCCTAAGTTGCTCAATCAAATTTTTATGTGAAGGTTTGCTAATTAAATCCCGAGATGATAATTTAATTTCGAACGAGATGCATGGAAAGTAATACTCTCAAGGTTAAATGAATAATGTCTTAAGCTTCTCTAATAAATTAAATCTCCCAATTTAATTAATGTTTCAAGATTTCTAGAACTTTTCTAGAAGACTAAGAAGAAGAATAAAATGACCACGCACTTAGGATGCATTCATGTTTAAGTTATTTGACTTCTTAAAGTCTAATTAAAGTATTACCTTATTTCTAAAGGGACGTCCTCACACATCGTTTAAGATCAAGTCAAGGAATTTTCGACTATGGAATTAAGCTTTTGAGGTGGGCATTTCTTTCAAAATGTGAACTTGCCTTCAAGCATGATTATGTGAAAATTATGCTATTTATGTTTTGTCATGCCATTTTATGTTTTATGGATTACCTATCTGCTTGGCTATGCCAATTATGTTAAATCGAATTCGGGTCCCAGTGGGGAAGTAAAGCCTACTCGGACTAGTGTACACATATGGGGATCGTGAGCTAGCTTTTAAGTTGGCCGATCCAGTGACCGTCATGGAATGTGGCCACATTCCCGGTTCACATACGTTTCAGATATGGTATATATGTTATGTGATTGCGCAATCAATTTTACGAACAAAAATACTTTTAGTGACTCGGGCCTTTTAAGTTAAAACCCCGTGATCACTTAATTGGCTGACAAAACTTTTACGAAAATTATGTTTCGGCAATGTGCCCACTGAGTATATCAAATACTCAGCCCTGCATGTTTCTTTCCTAATGTGCAGGTTGAACGTGTACGAGGAGGCGAAGGTGTTGGGACAAGACTTTTAAATAAGTAGTTAGGTAACCCAAAGTAGCATGTCTTCATACGTGCTATTTTGTCTTGGACTCTTCCGCTGCAATCTAGAGTTATGTGCTAGAAAGTTATGAACTGGATACTCTGAACTCGTTCTGACTATGTACCCATATGCCTTCGAGACTATTGCTTTAAGTGGTTCCACCCTTCTTATGTTGTCCTATGATTGTTGAGAATTGTTTATTCGCGATATAGCTGCGGTCACTAGCACTAGGGAGCTGTGGTCGTGACAAAGTGGTATCAGAGCACCGTTCTTTCGCTCTGGACCCAAGAACCTTCTTTCAAGCCTTAGTCTAGAATGATAGTACTAGACTAGAATATGACTAAAATGTAAAGCTTAAAGGGACCCAACACCTCGACTCGTCACGTTCAACCGTAACAATGAGGTAAGAAAGAAGTTCTTACTAGAAAATTTTCAGTTATTCATGAAAGAACTTAATAAATGGAAAAATGATTCTTTATGAAGATATTTAGAACATGTTCAAGGTTTTCAAGGAAAAGTATGCAAATTCCATTTTTTCTACGAACCATGGAATTTCAAGTTTAAAATGTTAAGCATAAGAATGTCTTTGAGACAAATGCTTAAGTATTATTAGTTACGCATGCTCTATTATGTGAAGTATGATGATAGATTAAGGAAGTTTTTATAAAGTTACGTAATGATTAATGCATGCGAACATAGGATGCCTAAGAAGTACATTTGGCTGAACGCTCTTGAACAGTAATATAAGTTGATGATTTCCCAACTGCTTTTCTAAGCGATGAAACGAACGAGTATATGCAAGTTAGGGTAAACCCCTAATTTTGTTTTAAAAATGAGGAAATATAGATGAATGTGTCTAAAGTGGACTCCACACCTTTTCCTCTACCCTATATCTTGACAAAACCACGATTCATGATGTTGTATTTGGAACAATTCCAAATGTACAAGAATGAACCTTATAATTTATGAATGAATCCATCTATTCTTAGATGGTAACGATCGCACGAGATACGAAAAACTACCTAGACACATGGGCGTCTATCGAACATTTTAATGATGTGAACAATAGAAAGTTCCATTTGTCTTTATGATCTCAATCATAACCAAAATGAGCGTACCCTCGATCCAGTAAAGGAGGTGTATCTTACACGAAAAGATATCGTACCTATGATCTAATTAAGTGATCCAATCTTGCGTAGCAAGTCAAAGAGGCTACGGGACCTCGAAACAATACTTATAGCACGCTGTGAAGCACGAAGGAGATTGCAATGTTTTACGAGAATGACCGTTCTGACTTATCGAGAACATTATGAAAATATGACTGAAGCTACCTATCTCTTGGTTGTGACAGTACAAGTGTGGTGTGTGTGTAGTGTTGCGATATTCAAATAAGGCAGGTTCCCCAAATCCAGCAAGTCCACTAGATCACTTGGTCTAGGAACTCGTAGGTTGCGTGGAATCCCGGTTGTCGGACACACAAGTATAGGGAAGTAGGGATCGATCCCACAGAGAAGGATGCGTAAGAATCGTAATCAAGGATTTGGGAGTATTTTTGGTGTTGGCTGCTGCCACGCATTTTCTTGGGTTGAGGAAAAATTAAAATTAACTTGACTTGGGAATATTAGAAAGAAACTTAACCTAACAGCTAGACCTAGGAAATAATTCTACGATGGGACCACCTCTAAGAAAAAGCAGAGTACGACTGGAAAGTGGCAGAATAACTAACTCTAGTACTAACTGACAGTGACATCGTCTTCTACAACCAAATTCGCATAAAACTTCTTGAGAAAACACATAAGCAAATAAAAAACAGAGCTACTAACTTGGAATCAAATCTATGCATAAATAACGAAGAACTTACAGATCTGCATACCTAGACGAAGGGAAATAGAAAACAAAGGAAATAAAACAAGTCTATCCACTACTGTTTCTTTCACACGCCAAAACCAACTTCAGACGCTAAATCCACTCCGGATCCAAGCGTCCGACACGGACTCCAAACAGAAGAAATTCTCCATCACGTCAGATTTACAAATTTAAGCTCCGAACACTCAATCAACCACAGATCTGTCACCCAATTCCACATCAAACACCTCAATAACGAAATAAACAGAGATCGACATAGCAATTTAAGAATTACGCTAACAGTAGAGAGATCTAAGCAAAAGTAACTTGAAATTAAACAGCTAAACTCAGATCCATGAGCGATAAACAGTTAAACATCATCAACATCAAAGTCGACTCCCAAAAGTGAAGTTCGACGGTGGAAACTAGCAAAAACAGCTGAAATTAAAACAAATGTATCTTCGCCCTCACTGGGACGGTGTTACCAAACTCGAGATCTCTAGAAAGTACCCCCCCTATCACGATTATCCCCCAGAATGTTTCCCAAGTGTGTGTAAAATGTATGAGCTAAGAAGAGTGAAAACTATATCCATTACGCTGCATGTTGCTCTCTATTTATAGGCGCTTTAGTGGGTCCAGCGAGGTATTGATAATGACTTTGTTGCCCTCAGCTGTAGACTCCCCCGTCACGCCAATTTTCCTTGTAAATCCTGCTCATTTCGTCCTTTTCTTTCGCTAGACCATCTCCTTCCTTACTTCCTTGATCTAGCGATTTTCTTCACACACCTGGCTTAGGAAACGTGTTAGACCCAGCAATTTATAACATTTTTTTGCACATTACCAATGCATGAAATTAGCCTTATCAATGACCTTCAACGGTAGTTATTAGTTGTAACACCAGGAATCCTAGTTGGAATGTATGGTTTCCTAGAACACTCTGATCATGTACGAGCTCTGAAAGAACAAACAAGAAAGTGTCACATAACTGGAACAGATGATTATGGTCAACAGTACTTACTTGGATTCCCATCGATTTCTTTCTATGAACCTCCTTAATGAAAATTCCCTCGTCTACTTTAGACTTTAGATTGACTCGCATTTATGCAAGTAATGCCTCACTTTTTCCTTTCCTATGAAAACTGTGACTCTCTTTCAGTTCGTTGGCTATAGTAGTGGAGCTCATTATTCAAAAAATGTAAAGTGTTGACTTCATAAGCTCTGGTCATAAACCTTCGATTCTAAAGTTGCTTACGACCATGTCCTCCAGAATAATCTCACTCTATGGACATTATCTGAGCATCCTTAATAAGGGTGTCCTGCCGTCTATTTAAGACTTTTGATTGACCCATGTTTTTGCAAATAATAAGTCACTATCATTTTTTTTTCAACGAAAGTGGTGACTTACTTTCAAATCTTAAATTCGGAAGACTCATATGTTCTCAAGCATCTTTGTTGGTTGTTGCCTCCTATATGACCCACCATTTATAAGATCAATATCCCAGATTCTTTAACTCTCGGGACATAACTTCACCCTTCAGTTGCCTATGTTCAGACATTTCTCCTCAGAGAAAGGCACATTTCGTTGGAACTTTTGTTCACCTCCTTCATTTGTGACTATTCCATTCTTATAGGGGTGAAAACTCTTTTTATCTCCGTTCCACTACATGCATTGTTTCTAGCTCATGATTTCTTTCTGAAACACTAAGATAAGGCTAATGTATTGTATTTTCCTTGATGGTAGTTGACTTTTCCAAAAATATTTCTTTCACTTTGGTCGCTACCTGTGAATCCATTGATGTATTTCCATGATTTCCACATTATGATGTTGGTGAACCATGATCAATGTTAATTCATGGCAATTGTTTACATCTCTAAACCCTCCTGCGACTAATCATCCGAGGTCTTGACATGTTGAAACCATCATCCTTGATGCCCGGATCTAGTCAATTTGAGCTGAAAATTGAACTATATTATTCGACATCCTAGTATGGAAATTGACAGTTAGTTCAATATCATCCTATTTCCATGACCTACCTCATATTCTTTCAAGCTCCCATCAGAAGTGAGTTTTCAAATTCTATGGGTTTATCTGAAACCGTTTGGACCACCTAGTTCTTTGAATTGACACGATAAGTCCTATTGAACTTGGTATTTTCCTTCAAAATCAATTGTCGCAATTTGATGATGAAAATTCATAAGAGTCGAACAAGAGATGATATTCTTGTCCCTTTTGATATTTTGGAGCCCTCCAAATTTTCAGTCATCTATGTTTCCTATCCAAGTTAAGACTATTAGGTTAATCTTTGAGTTCTCGATACAAGACTCTTGGGAAAGGCACAACCTTAATTTCTCTCAGATAAGTATGATATATAAGTTTATGTTGACACACGTGTAGAAAATGATACACAACCAGAAGCGTCACATAATCGACAACACGAAACGTTTAATATTCCACATATACGCACAGCTTGTAACAAGCTGGTAAAAGATCGAATATTATGATATGAGGATAGGTAACTAGGCTTAAGAAGAGAAATGTTAAGGAATATATATGGATCAAATGAGTTTTGACGATGTAGAAGATCATATATACAGATGTTTAATGGATCAGATAAGTGAGCCACAAGAAATGAAGACTCAATCATGGATATGTAGTGAAAATCATGGAGAAAATGCGATTTCATTCGTAGTTTATGTTTGACGAAACTAATTCCATCAACCAGAGAGATTCATCTAATAGTTGGCCAGAAAGAGCCACAGGTTGGAGAGACATTGGAGAAAAAGAACGCGTGATAGCACCACTACCCTCACATCCCTGCTACGGGAGGAGGGAACCAAAAAATTTTCTTTAAGGAGTTATCACGAGAGAACGGATATGGAGTCCTACGAGGTAGAGTAAGAACAAACGTTAGCAACAAAATGCGAAGAAGTATTCTATGATATGGCACACCCCGATTAAGCGATCCAAAAAGGAAATGGCGATAGAGTTTTTTGTTACTCTAGACATGGCACCTAGATCATCCTAGATCATTTTGGAAAGTCATGCTAAATTATTTACCACGAATCGTTCAGTCGAACAAAAGGGCATGAAGCCAACAATGTTTGAAGAAAGAAGCCAATACCCCGCTATACTATTTATGTATTCAAGGATAAATATAAGCAAAATGAAGTTTGTGCTTAATTATGACAAAATGGATCGCGACAAGCACAAAAGTATCCTAAAGCCTGTTAAAGGTAGACTACCCTAGCTAAGTGAGGGGGATTACGAGGTCAAACCCGCTAGCTACAATTACGACCGATGCAAGTATTAGAGAACTTAGTATGTGACGATGTAACCTAAGCTGGGGATGGCTTCACCAGTCAGAGAAAATCAATTAATCAATAGATACCTTAGAACTACCTACTGATGAAATCGAACATAAGATGAGGGTGTCCTCACCCATAACAGGCCTTATAGATATCTCACGAACTTGCTCGAACGTAGAATTCACTATGGAAAACCTTAAGTTAGTGGCTCACAATTTGCATGTGATGTTGATGTGGAGCGTCGACATCATATTGGGAATAGATTGGTTAGCTGAAAACTAAGCTACCATTCTTTGTAAGGAAAGGCAGATCTCTCTGCAATACCCAAGGAAGGAACCCAAAATTTTTCACGGAATCTCCATGAGGCGACGAAAGTCCATAATTTCTGCACTACAAGCAACCACTATGATAAGGAAAGGATGTCCTGCATACCTCGTTTATCTGAATGGAGAAGAGAAAGAGGACCGAAAGATAGAGAATGTAGCAGTGGTACGAGAATTTCCGGATGTCTTTCCTGACGCACTACCAGGATTGCCGCAAGACAGGCAATTGGAATTCACAATCGATCTCGAACCAGGATCGCCTCCAGTATCAAAGGCACCATACCAAATGGCACCTAAAGAGTTAGAAGAACTCAAGATACTGTTACGGAACTACTAGACCTGGGCTTCATCCGACCCAGTGTGTCACCATGGGGCGCACCAGTGCTCTTCGTGAAGAAGAAGGACGGAACACTGAGAATGTGTATCGACTACCGAGAGTTGAACAAGTTGATGCTCAAGAACAAGTATCCTGCTACCGAGGATTGATGACCTTTTTGACCAACTTCGAGGGGCGGGTGTATTCTCAAAAATGGACTTGAGATCAGGCTATCACCAACTGAAAGTCCGACAAGACGATGTACCCAAGACGGCGTTCCGCACCAGATATGGCCATTTCGAGTTCACTGTAATGCCTTTTGGGCTTACAAATGCCCCGGCGGTGTTCATGGACCTAATGAACCGCGTGTTCCACCCGTACTTGGACAAGTTCGTCCTAGTCTTTATAGATGATGTACTTATCTATTCGAAGAACGAGAAGGAACACGAGGAACTTCTGAGAACCACCTTAGAGACGTTGAGAGCCGAGAAACTTTATGCTAAGTTTGGCAAATGTGAGTTCTGGCTTAACGAGGTGAACTTCCTTGGACACATAGTAACGGCAGAAGGGATCCGAGTGGACCCTGCAAAGGTGGAAGCAGTACAACGTTGGCAGTCACCAACAACACCTAATGAGATTCGAAGTTTCTTAGGTTTGGCTGGATACTACCGAAGGTTTATTGTGGGATTTTCTAAAATAGCAAGACCAATGACTCAACAGCTCAAGAAAGGAGCTAAGGTCAATTGGACACCGAAGTGTGAAGCAAGCTTTCAGCTGTTAAAAGAAAAGTTGACCACCGCACCAGTCCTAGTCGTGCCAGCACCAGGAACAGGTTATGTGGTGTACACAGATGCATCAAAGATCGAACTCGGATGTGTGCTGATGCAGAATGGCAAGGTGATTGCATATGCATCACGCCAATTGAGGCCGCACGAGTTAAACTACCCAACACATGATTTGGAATTGGCGGCAGCGGTACATGCCTTGAAGATTTGGAGACATCACCTCTATGGAGTTCGATGCGAGATCTTCACGGACCACAAGAGCCTAAAGTACTTTTTCGAACAGAAGGATTTGAACATGCGACTACGCAGATGGCTCGAATTAGTCAAGGATTATGACGGTGGTATAAATTACCATCCAGGCAAGGCGAATATAGTGGCAGATGCCCTGAGCATGAAGGCTAAGCCCCAATTGGCCACCTTCCTCACGCAGAATGAGGAGCTCCTACATGAGTTTGCTAAGATGCGACTGGAAGTAGTAGGAGCACCGTAGACGGTAGGAAGTAGGATCACTACCTTGGTGGTTGAACCAGACTTAAGGGCCAGAATTGTTGAGGCTCAAAGGAGTGACGAAGCATTGGAGAAAATTCGTCTTAAAGTGAGGACGGGAAAAGAAGAAAGTTACTGCGAGGAGGCGGATAACGCCATCACTTTTGAAGGAAGATTGCGTGTGCCCAATGACGAGGCACTCAGAAATGAGATCATGAGTGAGGCGCATGAGACACCCTACACTGCCCACCCAGGAGGTACGAAAATGTATCAAGATATGAAGAAAGAGTTTTGGTGGGATGGCATGAAGAGGAGCATAGCGTTGCTTATAGAAAGATGCCTAGCATGTCAACAAGTGAAGGCTCTACATCAACGACCCTATGGAAATTGCAACCCCTAGAAATTCCCGAATGGAAATGGGAACACATTGCGATGGATTTCATAACAGGATTGCCAAAGTCCCAATGAGGAAATACTACCATCTGGGTGATTATAGATCGCCTCACCAAAAGCGCTCACTTCGTACCAATTCGTATCACTTACGGATCGGACAAGTTAGCTCAGATCTATGTGCGAGAGATCATGCAATTACATGGAATATCAGTAACAATCATATCAGACCGTGATCCGAAATTTACTTCTAGATTTTGGATAAGCATGCAGCAAGAGCTGGGCACCAGATTGAATTTCAGTACTGCATTCCATCCACAGACTGATGGGCAATCTGAAAGAACGATCCAGACCTTGGAAGATATGCTAAGAGCCGTAATGCTCGACCGTGGAGGAAATTGGGAGCCAGTACTGCCAATTATAGAGTTTGCTTACAACAACAGTTATCAGGCAACTATAAACATGGCCCCATACGAAGCCTTGCAAGGAAAGAAATGTAGATCACCGCTTTACTGGGATGAAGTTGGTGAGAGAAAGATGCTCAGACCGGATTTTGTAGAGGAAATGATAGAGATCGTCCGTCAGATCTGAGAGAATCAAGGAAGCTCAAGATAGGCAAAAGTCTTACGCGGATGTTCGCAGAACCGACCTACAGTTCAATGCTGGAAACAAAGCTTTTCTGAAAGTGTCCCCATCAAAAGGGATATCAAGGTTCGGTGTCAAAGGCAAGCTAAGGCCACATTTCACCGGATCCTATGAAATTCTAGAAGAAGTCAGTCCTGTGGCGTATAGATTGGCGCTACCACCGAGCTTCAGAAATGTGCACATTGTTTTTCATAGGTCACAATTGAAGAAATATGTGTTCCACCCCAAACGCGTAATTCACCAAGAAATGGTGTTGGAACCAGGTTTAAGCCATGAAGAAAAGCCTGAAGCAATCTTGGGTCGGAAAGAAAGAGTTGAGGAATAAATCTATTATAATGACGAAAGTTCAGTGGAAGTATCACGGCCACGAAGAAGCTACGTGGAAATAGGAAGACAAGATTAAGGAAAAGCACACAGAACTATTTGAGTGACAAGCAAATTTCGGGACGAAATTTTTGCTAAGGAGGGTAGAATGTAATACCCGCTCTTCTATTATCCTTTTCTTAACGTTTAATGTCGAACCAGAGAAACGTTCGTTTATTCTAATTACTTTCGAATCAGAAATATTAGTCGATGACTTTGCTTAGTTGCTAAATTGAAAGGTGTCGATCGGACTGAAACAATTATGCATACATGTAGTAAATCCAATAAACATCAATAAATAATATGGAGTTACATTTCTGATTTAGAATGTTCAAATACATATCAAGCTACTCTCTAATTACAAAATAAATTACATACAAGTTGATGAGAGAGAATTTAAGAATACAAATATGTGAACGTTGGGCCTCTCTTTCGAGCCCAAGAGTCTTTGGCCTGATGTTTTGAAGAAGCGGACCAATCCTTTTTCCAAGGCCTGCAGTGTGCAAACAAGATATTTAATGCATATGTACAAGAGAAATAAAGGAAACTTCCTGTAAGAGAAAGGGAACAAACTTGTTTTAGCTATAATGCAGCTAGGGCCTCCCTAAAAGGGCAAGTCAGCCCCTACACTCTCTTCCCATGAGCCGTCTCTCTCTCTTATGACCTGCAATAATCAGACAAAGTGTATAAATGCAAGAGTGCTTGTACTCCAGAATAAAAACAAAACAAATTAAACAAAAGTAGGATGGAGATCATCAAAGAGATCTTGCTGCAGTGAGAAAAACAAAGGAGGAGATCAGCCTCTTTTAATACCACGAGTACACACCATGTACTGCAAACAACAGCCATCAAGTCCTCAACAAAAGACAAGAGGCTGCAGGTTTTCAGTTTTAACCACATCCTCAACCAGATTCCAATATATATGAACACATATATCTCTTTTCAGTTTCACACTTTTTCCTTCACCACTTCCAATTAATCCCAATGAGAAACTAAGTGAGAGGGGGAAGCTTGGTGGAGAAGTTGCTGTGATTTTTCTTTTAACAACAGAGGAAGCATCAAGGTAAACCCTTTCACCACAATTTCTTATCAAACATGTTTAGAAAATCAACACTTCATGTACACAGCATACTAGAAATAAATTGATAGAACAATAGCACCTTTAAGTCTAATAATTTTCTTTCCAAACAAAATGCCCAGTAATCTAATGATAAGATCAGTAGTTGTAGCCATAGCTCAACAACTTCAGTTCTTATATCCTTTCATGTTTAGAACTTCAAATAGTTCACAAATCACAGTAGCTTTTGATTGAAAACATCCAATTAAAGGAATTGATCCATAAATCACCAAAAATCCACACACGGATAAGACTCATGTTCTTCAATAAAATCAAGTTGTAGAGAGCAACTTTTTCTAGCGAAAATGCGAGAAGGAAGTTAGGAGAACTCATCTCTATACATCGACGGACTCGAGTTTCTCATCGGAGGAGTAGTAAACGGCGACAGGCGGTGCGGTCACAGCAGCAACCGCGACGACGAGTCTCCTGGAGGAGCACCGCTGCTCGGCTGGACTGCGACGGCGGGACAGCCGCTGGATGCCGGCTGCCAAGGCTAGCGTGGACGAGAGAGATGCCGGCGCCGGCGACGAGACGGTGGCGCGCCTGCAGCTCTCGTCGAGGACGGCGAGGAGATACGCTGCGACATCGGATCTCCGATCTGACGCCTAGAACCGAGAATGAGAGAGAGACGATCTAGGGATTTATTTCTTCAATTTGGGGATTTTGTGTGAGTTGGGAATTGAGAGAAGGACCGATGGAGTTAGGAGTATTAGTGTTGGGCCAATTCTACTTTGTTTTGATGGGCCTCTTTAATTAAAAGTATGGACCAAGAAATTAAATAGAGAAGTGGGTTGCCTGTTAATAGAATTATTATGGAGCTTGGGCCACTAATTAAAATAAAGTAGGAGTTGGGCTTGTTGTGCCTAATTAAATCACGAGCCCTCCTAAGTTGCTCGATCAAATTTTTATGTGAAGGTTCGCTAATTAAATCCCGAGATGATAATTTAATTTCGAACGAGATACATGGAAAGTAATAGTCTCAAGGTTAAATGAATAATGTCTTAAGCTTCTCTAATAAATTAAATCTCCCGATTTAATTAATGTTTCAAGATTTCTAGAACTTTTCTAGAAGACTAAGAAGAAGAATAAAATGACCACGCACTTAGGATGCATTCATGTTTAAGTTATTTGACGTCTTAAAGTCTAATTAAAGTATTACCTTATTTCTAAAGGGACGTCCTCACACATCGTTTAAGATCAAGTCAAGGAATTTTCGACTACGGAATTAAGCTTTTGAGGTGGGCATTTCTTTTAAAATGTGAACTTGCCTTCAAGCATGATTATGTGAAAATTATGCTATTTATGTTTTGTCATGCCATTTTATGTTTTATGGATTACCTATCTGCTTGGCTATGCCAATTATGTTAAATCGAATTCGGGTCCCAGTGGGGAAGTAAAGCCTACTCGGACTAGTGTACACATATGGGGATCGTGAGCTAGCTTTTAAGTTGGCCGATCCAGTGACCGTCGTGGAATGTGGCCACATTCCCGGTTCACCTACGTTTCAGATATGGTATATATGTTATGTGATTGTGCAATCAATTTTACGAACAAAAATACTTTTAGTGACTCGGGACTTTTAAGTTAAAACCCCGTGATCACTCAATTGGCTGACAAAACTTTTACGAAAATTATGTTTCGGCAATGTGCCCACTGAGTATATCAAATACTCAACCCTGCATGTTTCTTTTCTAATGTGCAGGTTGAACGTGTACGAGGAGGCGAAGGTGTTGGGACAAGACTTTTAAATAAGTAGTTAGGTAACCCAAATTAGCATGTCTTCATACGTGCTATTTTGTCTTGGACTCTTCCGCTGCAATCTAGAGTTATGTGCTAGAAAGTTATGAACTGGATACTCTGAACTCGTTCTGACTATGTAGCCATATGCCTTCGAGACTATTGCTTTAAGTGGTTCCACCCTTCTTATGTTGTCCTATGATTGTTGAGAATTGTTTAATCGCGAAATAACTGCGCTCACTAGCACTAGGGAGTTGTGGTCGTGACATAATCTTAATTTCTATTTATATTGATTGGAATTATTTTTCTTATGGTAGCTATCAACTAAAGAGTGTAATAGTATACATAAAACGAGTTTGGTTATCAAAATAATTTCTTTTTGCCATATCAATAGCAAATTTTCTAGCATAAAAAGATATTGATCTTATATTTTTATATTTTTCTAATGATCAAGAGTAATTCGAAATTAGTTTTTGATTCAGGATAAACTTTCAATGTTCGTAGACTTTTAATCAATGTTTACGAATCAAAATCTCCATATGTGTATAAATATCTGTATTTTATGAAACACAAGAAACCTCTCCTTTGTAAAGTCAGCCGTTTTTTGAGTCAAATCCATGTGTTATAAGTAATTGATCACCTCACAAATGTCTAGTTACAAGCCACTAAGTAATACTGCTATAATTGAAACGTTCGATATTTAAATCAAATTCAATAGTTTAATGCTCTGCTTACGTTGATTCATTTATCAAATACTACTAAATTAAGCTTGAATATTGTTTTTTTTTTCTTTAAGATTTACAACTCATCGGTCAAATGAATTGACAATTTGACAAGAATAACAAAATGATATAAGTGCAATTAATATATTACAAACATATACGAATCAAATACTTTTATCTATCGCTTATTATATCTGTCTTTTTAGTTTTTATCAATATCAAAATAATTTGAGAAGAATGATATGAATCAAACAAAGAAAACAAATATGAAATTTCAAATTCATTGTGACCACATAAGCTGCATTATTGAATTAGTGATTAAGTTATTATGTCCGACTGAGGTCTTTTTGTATTGCTCTTTTCTTGCTCCCCGGCCTTAGTTTTGTTTTGCTGCAATGGGATGAGTTTTCTTTGGATGTTTGCTTGCTTTTTTGGGCTTGACTTAGTGTTGTGATCCTGTACGTGCTCTTTCATCTCATTTGGGTGTGCTTCGTGTTTTGTTTGATTCACAGGGACCTCTTTGAGAGGTAGGGTTTATCCTTATGTGGTGTTTAATTAGCTTCTATTTTTGCTTGTTTTTTTTTTAGTGTAGTTTGTTGCGGGACTTTTCTAATGTACTGTTTTGGCTTAAACATTTCAGCTTATAAAAAAAAAAGGAAGCAAATATGAAATACATAAATACGAGTACTAAGAAGGGCTTGTGAAAGATATATACCAACTACGAATATCAATCAATTGGTTAAGCAGAGAAGATAAATTAGGTTTATCCAAAATCTCACTGGAAATCGATTATATTGAAGGAGATGGGGTTAGCAAGATTATATAAAGATGAAGACCAATTAATCACTACTCAAAAGGGTGAGAAAGAGATGTGCGCAACCGTACTAACTCATTTAAGATTTTATAACTAATTTTTATGAATACCGGACATATATGAAGATAAAAATGGTCGTGGTCGATATTAAAATTTAAAATCACTAAATCCGAATATATGATAAAAGAATTAATGATATTAAGATGAACCGTTGGCTATATATGTCTCTAATAGATTTTAGTATTTGACATTAAATGGTTAATAATTGTCCTTTTATATTTAAAAAACAATACTTAGCTTATACATTGATATAGTTTTCCAATCATAATGGGATTGAATTTTTTGGTCTAGAATCGAGAAATTGCATGGAATTAATCACACTCGAATAGAATTAATGATGTGTAGAGTTTTTATTATTTTCTTGTGACCAGATACGATGTAGTTTAGCTTAATTCGACCAAATTTTATGGTGCCAATTAACGCTAACATCCAGTAGTGGAAAAGTGAGCTCAATCAAAATTTGAAAATAAACCTAAATATATCATTCTGTCAATAAAGTAAAGTATGATCTACTATTTCTTAAAAAATGGACAAACTTTGATCTGAAAATTATATAGCCTAAGCCTACCCTTGATAAAATACCACTCGTATGTTTTGTACTTATTTGGTCAATATATCCAGAATTCCAAATCAATATCTATATATATGTGTGTGTCAGATATATGCACATTGATGTATCAACATGATTGAAATAGGAAAGAGTTTTAAAAAATTAATTTAAGTATACTATAAGCATGACATGTGTGCATGAAATAATGTCAAAGATGCTTAACGTAATAAATTATATTAATAATGATTTAATATATGTGGAAAATATAGGACACGCAGGTTTTATTGACTAATAAATAAACAACTATTTTAGTGGAAAATAATGTAATATTTATAAGTCAAGAGAATCAGTCTATATATGAGTGTATTAGTTTATTGCGCAAACCAAGTTAGTCGTTAAGCGGTTGTTTTCACAATATATTGATTTCTATTAGTCACAGATTATATCGTTAATTAGATTATACTTCCTGATGTATGTATTTCAGTATTTATATTGATCAGTTAATCGAATCCGCATGGTATATCCACATATGCGTATTATATACGTTTAGTTTATGAGCAATACAGTATGATTTAACATATGATATTAGGAGGTTTCAAAATCTCTTTGAAAGAACTAAGGCTTTCGAAAATTTTATTTGTGATTAAACAAATTAGAGATTCGTGAAAGTTGAACCGGCCATACTCATTGGATGATTACAAATTAATTGCGCATTAGTTTAATTCAATTTTAGTAGATTTAGATCACTATGGATAATAATATTGACGACTCGTTTGACTTCAAAATACGAGGAATTTATTGAGTCACCTACTATAAGAACATATCCTAAGGGGAGGGTTAGGGTGCCCCCACCTCTTAAAATAACATCATACCATCATTTATAGCCAATCATTTGTACACGTGGATGAATAATAAGCTGCCACGTGGCAAAAAAAAATCTGAAAAAGACTGCCAGCAATATTTTGTACACTATACAGTAATTTTTCTTGGCCAGCAATATTCAACACGCAGTAAAGCAATCTATAGATTGCTGTGTAGCGTTTATAATATTGTTATGTAGCATTTACAATATTGCTGTATAAGTGGTGTCACAGTGTCACTTTAACAGGAGTTGTCATTTTTAACACAAACCCATATCCTAATACCCAATGTATAATGTATAATGTATAAGACTAAAACTTGTTTGCTTTTAGCCATAAATGTTTGACCATAGTAATGAATAAGCAAATATAATGTAATATAATAACTTCTTCTCGCAACGGGTTAAAGTGGATGTTGAGTTTTCCGTATCCTAGCTGCTTGAATCATTTATAATATATAAACCCTAATAATATCTCACTTACACACAAAACATGCTTTCGAGTATACTTTACTATCAAATGTGCCGCTTACACTAAAAACATACTCCCTCCGTCCCCTATTAAGAGTCACACTTTTTCATTTCGGTTCGTCCCTAATTAAGAGTCACACTTCATTTTTACCATAAATAGTAAGTAGGTCCCACATTCCACTAACTCAATTCACTCACATTTTATTATAAAACCAATATAAAAAAATGGGTTCCACATTCCACTAACTTTTTCAACCAACTTTTCTTTACATTTCTTAAAACTCATGCCCGATCAAAGAGTGACTCCTAATAGGGGACGGAGAGAGTATTTTACTATCAAAATGTGCCACTTACACTAAAAACAGGTCTAGTCCTTTGATCCATCGAACTACCAATCCTCCCATATGACGTTTAAACGTCTTGTCATGTAGCACTTTGTGAAAAAATAGTTAGGTTGTTCTCTAGTGCTATCTAACGTGTTGTTGGGTAGCACTTTGTGAAAAAATAGTTAGATTGTTCTCTAGTGCTATCTAGATAACCTTAATGTCTCACTTTAGAGCTAAATCCCTTATTGATATGATAATTTCACACTATGTGCTCATTAGCCTTAAAGGCTCGTGGTTCCCCTGAGTAAGTCATTTCACTAGAGTAGCCATTGTACTCCTTTTATCCCATAATAGATGTCACACTTGGATGATGACACGAGATTATAAAAGATGTTTTGTGTGTTAAGGGGTGAGAGAATATATATTTTTATATATTGATGTGAGGGAGAAATTTTTTTTGTAAAAAAAAACGTGTGATATCTATTATGAGACTGAGGAAATAATACTTTTAGAAATACGCAGAATAATATTCAAAATTTTTTGGTATGCTTTTTATGAATATAGATTTAGCAGTTTTAGAAGAAACCATATATTTTGCTTTCGGGGTGCAGTTCGGGATGCATTTTTTGCTTTACGCTCCTCCATGTCTTAGCTCCATCTCCTAGTGAACACATAGCCTGAGTTCGATTATCTCAAGTACCGGCTAGTCTTAAAGTTTGAATTGGTATGATCCACAAAACACAACAAGTACCCCTTGTAAATTAAACCACGCCTTTTAGTCCTTCTATAATTTATAGAATAATCTTTACCACTATCCAATGATCTTGGTCAATGCTAGACTGGTACTACCTACTATGCCAAGGACAATAAGACTTCCAACTGCCGAAGAAAATGGAACTTGAATCATTTCCTTAACTTAGTGATCATAAAACATACTCCATCCGTTTTGTGGTAGTTGAGGCGTTTCTTTTTGGCACGCAAGTTAAGAAAAATTGCGTTAAATGAGCTAAGTAAGGAAAAATAAAGTAAGAAATGAAAAAGACAGAGAGATGAAAAGAGAATAAAGTAAGAGAGAGTAAAAGAGGTGAAAAGAAATATGTTAACTTATTACTCCCTATGTCCCACCATAAGTGAGTCACATTCCTATTCGGGATGTCCCACCATAATTGAGTCATTTCTATTTTAAGTAAAAAATCATCTCTTACTTTATTTTCCACATACTTTATTCTTCTCACTTCTCTACTTTTCCTCTCTCATACTTTGTTCTCTCCACTTTAACTTTTTAAATATCAACTTCTTAAATCTTGTTATGGTGGGACAGAGGGTGTAACGACCCGCCCTTCTAGGGTATAATAAATACGGCGATCGCTACCTAGACGGACTTAAAAGCAACAAGAACATAGGCTAGGGTTTCATTTAAAGGGATTTGACCAAAGTAATTAATGAACTATTCAAAGCAATAAGACGACGGCTTAAGTAAGAAAAATCAATCATGAATAAATATCATAAATTATGCTTAAAAGACAAGGGTTTAATATAATCCAAAAACGCATTATGTCTCAATATTCTAAACCAAAAGGAATAAGTTCAAACTCAAACAAACGATGATAAGTTTCATGGTTCAGCGGAAGCATTCAAGAGAGAAGGTGAAGCTATGTATGAAGACACAACTACACTCGGAGTTTCAAATGATCATGTTATTCAATTAACTTGCTCAACACCGTCAACCGCTCGTCGCCGCTCAACCTGCACATAGGGAAAATACATGCAGAGCTGAGTACTTTAACATACTCAGTGGACTCATGCCAAAACATTTTAAATAGATATGCCACCCTTACCATAGTGAACTCGAGTTTGCATTTATAAAAGAATATCATCGAGTATCACAAAATAATTTCATAGACTGGCCAGTCAAACAATTCCTCCCATTTTCTCAACAATCAACAATTCCATAGTGCAACGAAAGTGTGGCCACACTATTCGCCCACGAAACCGGTCGACTAGCAAGGACGGCTCCCGATCCCAACTGTGTACACTAGCCTGATAGGGTTTGCGGCCCTACTCAGACCCGAATTCGTTTATATAGCCCTATAGCCTAATGGAGCGGACTCACAAACTAGGCATCAGACACACAATATCATCAAAACAATCATAGGCATGACATAACGTTTTAAACCACCCTTATAACACCAAACATTACTTTGGTAATAAAAGAGTTTAGTGAATAAAGCCCACCTCGACTCCTTAGATCACAAGTACGCTCTTCCTCTTGCTATCACGTCGAGAGCGCGAGTTATCACCTTTAATTTATGCGTATCACAAGTAAGTCTCAATCATCTGACTCAAAAATCATGCATGTTCCCAACGTTTCCCTTTTTCCCATCAATTCGTTTTATATTATCATTCAAAATCAAGACATGCTCATCAAATCAATTTTATTCGCATCACAACTCCAGATCTATCATCAAAACATGTCACGCATGAGTGTTCTTCAACACATCTCACACGCACACACACGAACACACACACACACACACGGATACCGATGCACACGCACACACACATCACTTCATATTCATCAATTGTTTCCCCTTTTCGCTCAATCTATATGCATGAGGGTCCAAGAACATCGATTTATCGGTTAGATGAGAAAATATTAATATAAAAATACCTTTTCTCGATAGAACGAACGGTAGAAACAAAGTAGAATCTTGATTCTTCAATAATTCTTGAGGCTTCAACTTGAATTCTTCTCAAAAGATGAAGAAATTTTGGAGAAAAGTAGAAGAAAATTTGGGAAGGAGTGGGAGAGAAAGTGGCGTGAATTGAGAGAGAGAGGGAGACGTGATTTTGAGAAATAGGTTTAGGGTTTCTCCCTTATTTATAGAGTGCAAAATATAATATCTTTAATTAAATAAATTAAAGATTTGAGAAGATTTGGAGAGTAGATGGCGTGATTTTTGAGGAGGAATAAGGAGAATTTCGAAATCTAGGCTATTTAATTAGCCTATGATTTTATTTGGTATTTTACGGAGTAGAATAAAATATACGGAGCAGAATAAAAATAATAATTTCCCCCAAGAGAAATAGGGAAATGGCGTGAATTATGTTTCCTCCACAATGAATCAATTTTAAATCTTAATTAAAATAGGATATGACAAGATCTTTTTAGATACGGTAAGATATGTTAGAATATTTAAGTTTATTCATGGAAGAAAATAAATAAGGGATCAAATAATATAATAAAATAATCCCTTCTCCCATAAATAGGAGATTTTCGAAAATCTCCTTGGAATAAACATAGGGATCGATTTTCTCATGGAGAAAATAAGAAATAATTGGACTTTGAATTTAATTTGGATAATTATCCCAAGCAAATAATTATATCCAAGAAAATAGGTTTCCTCTCCAATAAATCATGGGGGTCGAAAATTCCAAATAAATGTGTAGGATATTTATGAAAATCCTATTTAGTCTCACTCACCCCTTAGGAAATAATTCGCCACAATATATATTTTACCCCGCATCCAAATATTCACACAATCATTTCACAAAATCAACCATTTTTAATTTCACCTCATATTCTCAACACATTGACCTTTCAACGGCCACGTCGTATTTTCCACATCTTTGACTGTTCAACAGACACGTCATATACTCAACATATTTAACTATTCAAATAAATCTCAACTCCAAATCGCAGTTAGGTCACAACGAAATCATGCAATTAATTCACTCATCAATTAATCCACATACTTCATAGCATTAAAAGCATTTAATGCAAAAATTTTATGACTCGAAAATTAGGGTTCGAAAAAGTGGGGTGTTACAGAGGGAGTACTATATATAGAAATGACTCAACTATGAGAAAACTTCCCAAAATGGAAAAATAACTCAACTATGAGCGTACAGAGGGAGTACTCACTCTGTAAGCCATTAGGAGCTTCGGTTTACAATTTTAGTTAGTCCATGATTAGGAGTCTCAGATCACTTTTACTATATAGTTGCTAGGTAGACATCATATTCCACTATTTCACTCACTTTTATTAAAAACCTAGTACTCTCTCCGTCCCATAAGAATATGCACTTTGGGTTGGGTACGGATTTTAACGGAGAATTGAAAAAGTAAGAGAGAAATAGAAAGAAAAAGTAATTAAAGTATAGTGGAGAATGGGTCCCACCTCAATAGAGAGAAATTGGAAAATGCATATTCTTGTGGGACGAATGAGTAGTATATAAAAATAGGTCTCACATTTCACTATCTTTTTCCACCGACTTTCTTTATTTTCTTAAAAACTTGTGCTAAACTCAAATTAGACTCTTAATAGCGAACAGAGGAGTACATTAAACATATATACTTGTATATATGATTATAGACTAGCATTATAGAGGCACTATGATGTGAATTCGCGAAGCGCCAAACTAATAGAAGGAGTGAAGACATACAACGATCCAAATCAGAGTTGGGATCTAATTCAAACCATTCGTTGCCTGTCAAGACGATGTTCAAGTTCTCTTATCTTTTGACTATTACCTTCGTCTAAGAAAGAGCTTCGTGTGGATACTTTGTATGCTTCAATCGGAGCCCGGATTGAGAAGTTAATTATGGCCGTTTGACGAAGGCTGCGTGGAGCAGTGTAAAGCTAGCGAATCGTTGGGTTCGCTAGGAATGCGAACCTGGTGACCTGCCAGATGCCTACGGGATTTTTTAAGCAGTTCACCAGCGAGTCACCAGCTTCACGCCCTTACCAACCTAGTGACCCACCAGATTTGTCCGGAGGCATGATTTGACGTGTGTTTTTAGCTTTTTGGAACTATTTTTCCACCCTAATAAATACAACACAAGGGTTTATTCTTGGGCAGCGTTGAATAATTTTGTAAGAACAAAGACTCCATTTGAGAGCACTTATCTTCATCTTTGAAGATTTATCAAAATTCCTTCTGATTGCATTCTAATCTATTGTCGGGCTTAGGTTGAATGTTAAGGTATACTTTAGTAGTTCTTGTGTTGCTAGTTTTGTGGAGCCATTAATTCTTGCTTTGGTGAAAGTTGGCTTGGGTTGTCTTCATTTTTTTTGTAGAAGGTTCATAGGTTCAAAGCATCCATCTAAATCATAACACCTTCATCTTCTTCGTGGGTTGAGGGTCTACCTAAACCCCCTGCCTATACTGAGTGTCTTTGACAAAAAAAAAACACATTCTTCTTCTTCTTCCTTTTCCACCATTTTTATTGTTTCATTTCTTGTTGGGTTATTGAAATATTTGCAAGAGCAAGTTCGGGGCAAACATATGTGTCTTGAATCCCAAACATTCATCTCACCCAAAATGGGAAGAGACTCTGTCAAAATTCTGTAGGCATCTGGGAGGTCGCCACCTTGCGAACCCAGCGCGTCGCTCGGTTTGCACTGCTCCATGCAGCCTTCGTCAAACGTGTAGGGGCTGGCAGCGGAAGCGCTCACATAAATCAATTACATAATAATTCTAATCTATTTCGCAGATTATTTAGACAAATTCTATTCGCGCAATTATCACATGTATCATGCTTATAACTCAAATAAAACATGCTTTAAATTAATTGAAACCTAAAACATGCTTTTCTACGGTTTAGCCATTATACCTTGATGATTCTCTAAAGAATCGAAGATAGCTAGCGCCTTCTCCACGTGAAGATCTTTAGTACAAAACCACGGATCTTCTATTTGGTTCCCGGACTGTAAACTGATATCAGGGTGGGCTGATCTCACCAGTGTACTAGGACTTAAATAAAGAAGACGAAAATCCTTTCCCTCGGAGGAGAGAAAATCGTCCCTCTTCTATGTAGAGAGGGGGACGAAAATTTTGAGTGAAAAACACGTGTCTTTTCTGTCTCCTTTATTCTCCTATTTATAATAAGTCACATATTGGGCCCCAGACAGGGATCTATGGAAGACTTTGGATATGGGCTCCTCCAATTAGCTTTTTACGAATTAAATTAAACCCAATTTAATATAAGCTTATAATTGGAATATTACAAGCAATCACTACAGAAGTAATATTGCACTTCACATCCAAATCCGAAATTATAAGTACTCCGGATTTCCATTGCTTGATATTTATTTCCCGCGCTTAAGATAGAAACATCTATTAATTAATTATCGTCTGCTATGGACTTAATTAATTAATATCTTATTTATTCCAAGAGAGGACTCAGCAAAAAAAATATTATTTATTATTCATAGAGTAATTAAACTCCAACTAGCTAGATTCCGAATAATAAAACCTTATTTCAAGCTTCTCTTTAGGATGTTATCAAACGAGACTCACCTCGCGCACGATTCAACATAATAGCAATCCTAGCACCGCTAGATATTAATCACCACTACCCAATATACCAGGCTTATTGGGTTGCGAAAAACCCGCACCATTTGGTAAGTCAAAGTAGTGCATAATCAATACCGTATGTTCAATGCTAACGTACTTAAGAAATGATAATTTACAAGACCTCGTCTTTCAGTAGATAGCATAAAGACTGTCTCGCTGTTAGATCCATTCAGTGCTATACCATACCAACATCTTCTTATTTCAGTAAGGCTTGGAAATAATCGGACAGGCATTGCAAACTTTCACGATAGGTAGTCTAAGCCTATCTAGGTTGTGAAATTCTTCTTTTTCTTTGTTTAGAACTGACCGTGTTACCTTAAAGTGAACGACGCCCACAACCGGTCTACTAAAACAAAGACTTAGACTTTGTTAAGTTACTTATACATTTAAACATGTAATAAACATCCATTAAATGTAAAACATAACAACATTATGACAAAAATAATCTGTTTATTCATTTGGAAAATAAAATAAAAGTTTTAACAGTATTCAATCACTCGAAAGATGATTTCTAGTATACAAACTCTAACAAAACGACCGTAACTTCTTCATCCGGCTCCGATTGAAGCATACAAAGTACCCACGTGAAGCTCTTTCGAACGAAGATAATGATGGTAAGATAAGAGAATTTGGACATCGTCTTGACAGGCAACAAATGGTTTGAATCATACCCTAGCTTCGGTTTGGCTCATTGTATGCCTTCACTCTTTCTATTAGTTTGGCGCTTCCCGGATGCACATCATCTTCTCCTTCTTTTTGAGATGATTTATTCAAATCTGGTTCTTTGATTCTTCTTTAAGACATTAGGATTCACATCACACTATCTTTTTTGTGCATAACTAGAGATCAAATCTCAACAACAATCAAAAAAGAGAAGAATGAGATTGAACTTTAAAATTATTGTATTTGAAAACACATAATTCATTATCAAGGCTTTTTAATTCATAGCACTCAATACAATTTATTTAAAATGAACTAAAACACTGTTGGAGTGAACCGAAACACTCTTAAAACGATGTCCATGTGTTCAAAATTCATTCGGTCCTGTATTCCACTTTTTGATTTAATAGTTGAGATTTGATCGATCTCTAATTATTTTTTTTATTATGCATTGATCACTACCATATCATGTTATCATTCCAAGTTATAAGAGATTAAGAGTTATGGCATCATCATACTACGTATATATGGAAAAGAAAATATTCCAGTCACATATTTCTACAAAATTTATCAAGACTTCCACACTAGTTCTCATGTAGAATCACATATAGATACACTGTGGGTAGACTGCATTAGTGCATTTCAACGCATGCATGTATGCTTAGAAATTTCGTGAAATGTGGAATGTGGAAGAAACTTCCGGGAAGAATTTGTTTAGTCGATTGTATTTGGATTGGTTGACATTAGAGGATTTGCGAATTATAAAACTGAAACCTGATCATAAAATAATCCTATTAAAATTCCTAAGTTCAAATAGATTTCGCGATAGGCTGTGTTAGAAAAATAAATAAGCTTGGTCATCTCCCAACTTAATTAGGGTTGACTTCAGTGATAGATAGAATTGATCATCCAAGTTAAATAAATAAAGATATGTTCAATAATAGTGAAATTCTCACATATACAACATTAAGATTTGTCTAGATTTAAAATAGTTATAGAAATGAAGATGATATGTTAATCATCAGATATAATATACCCTCCAATGGAAATATGTCATATAAGATTGATACAAATTTTAATGTATAATTAGTAAAGTTAGACAAAAGAAATATAATAGTTTAAATTGTGTAAGGAGTGATGAGGTTCATACATAATAATAAAGTAAAAATGGATGAAAAATATTGTTGTAACTTGTAACTAGATATGACGGATATATAACTTATTTATATAGTACAGAGGGAGTGTAATGTTGAAAGGTGCGCCAATATATGTTGTCACAAATTGGACTTTTGAAAAAATCACAAACCTAACAAATATTATAAAATTAAAAATACAAAATAATTTTAACTAGACTAACATAACCAATTTATTTTTTGAACGTAACGTCGCGACCACATATCTTGAGCCCGCAAAATCAGAAAAACTTTTGAAGTGCATAAAAAAACTGGAGACTACTAACTTCCAAATTCCAGCATCCAACTCAGTCAGTCAAATGTCCACTCCACCTAATAGAAGAAACTTCTACAACCACAACCACAACCCCCTTCCCTTTCTTCTGCCACTTCTATATTAACCACTTCCTATCCCAGAACAATCATATAATCAAATCTTACTCCAAAATGGCAATCATAACTATGGCCGCTCTCCTCTCCCTCTCCGAAATCCCACACTTCACAAACAACCTCTCTCTCACTACCACCCAGGAAACCATCCAAAACGCCACAAACCTAATAGCCAAATGGGAAAAATTCACCTCCATCTTCCACCAAAACCGACCCCAAGCGCAGGAATTCATCGCCTGCGTCGAGCAGCTGCGCACCGCGATGCATTTCCTCATCGCCCACCGCCCCTGCTCCCACCTCCTCGGGGAAGCCAACAATCTCATCAAACTGGCCATGCTTCGCCTCGAGAAGGAGTTCTTTTACATCCTATCCGCAAACAGGGACTGCTTGACCCCTCAATCCGTCTCCAGCGGCTCCTCCCGCCTCTCCCCGAGGTCGCTCTCCTTCAGCAACTCCGAGGAGGACGACAACGAGGATGCAGATTCCCTGCTGCTCGACCGAGCCATGACGGATTTGAAAATGATTGCTCAGACAATGATTGCTTGTGGATATAGCAAGGAGTGCGGAAACATTTACAGAGTCACCAGGAAATCCATCGTTGATGAAGAGGTGTATCGCCTCGGCATCAGAACCTACAATCCGTCTCAGATTATGAGATTAGATCATAAATCCCTGCAGCGTTACGTCGACAAATGGATTTTTGCCGCCAAAATCGCGGTGAAATCCATCTTCCGAGGCGAGAAAGTGCTGTGTGACCGTGTTTTTGCGGTCTCAGACACAATGAATCAAACATGTATCGCGCATACAACCATGGAAGCAGGTATGAATCTGCTCCGATTTCCAGAGCTCCTCGCTAAAACCAAGGCATCGCCGGAGAAGATTGTCCTCCTCATCAACCTGTTCGAGACCATCTCCGATCTCTGGCCGGAAATCGAGTCTATTTTTTCGTACGAAACGCTCTCGCCGATCAAATCGCAGGCGCTCGCCTCAATCCAGAAGCTCACCGAGTCGACTCAAGCGATTCTCGCCGAGTTCGTCTCGTCGATTCAGAAAAACGCGTCGAAAACGGCCCCCGCCGGCGGTGGAATTCATCCGCTGACCTACAAAGTGATGGATTACGTCGCTCTGCTAGCGGATCGCGCCGGAACGCTCTCCGATATTCTCTCCGGCGATGACTACGCCGCTCAATCGCCTTTTCCTGAATCCTACTTCGACAGCGCGAGCCCTACCCCCAATTCCGGAGTAGCGAGTCGAATCGCGTGGATCATTCTCGTCCTCCTCTGCAAACTCGACAAAAAAGCCGAGATCTACAAAGACATAGGGCTTTCCTACCTCTTCCTCGCCAACAACCTCCAATTCGTCGTCGACAGAGTCGGAGCAACCTCCCTGAGATTACTCCTCGGCGAGGAATGGCTGTCGAATCAAGAGAAGAAGGTGAAGCTCTACGCCGGGAGCTACGAGTCGGTCGCGTGGGCGAAGGTGATGGCGGCGCTGCCGGCGGCTGCGGAGGCGGAATCGTCCCCCGCCGCCGCGTGCAAGGAGCATTTCAGGAGATTCAACGCGGCGTTCCAAGCGGCGTGCAAAAAGCAGAGCGCGTGGAGCGTGCCGGATCCGAAGCTGCGCGACGAGATAAAAATGTCGATCGCGCGGAAGGTTGTTCCGGCGTACCGGCGGTTCTACGAGAGCTGCTACGTGGCGATTGTGAACGAGGAGCGGGATCTGGAGGTTTTGGTTAGGTTATCGCCGGACAATTTGGGGAATTATCTGTCGGATTTGTTCCATGCGGCTGTTGAGATATTGGAGGATTCGTCGCCGCCGGCGTCTCCATTGTCGTCGTCGCACTACAAGTTGAAGTTAGCGAGGTGTCTCTGATCAGTTGGATTTTGTCATTTTGACTATATATAGTTTACTTTTTTTTAAGCATGGATTTTTTAGTTTCATATAAATAAGCTACTCCTCCATCCATGAGATATTGTCCAAGTTTGATCCGACGTAGCTGCTACTCTAAATGGGACATTTTCTTTTAAATTCTACAACAATTAAATATAGTATATGAGTGGAGGTTGATCAATTGCAAACTTTTTAAGTTGCAAACTCTTCTAACTCATCAATCACACATGATGATATTAAAATGTCAACACATAATTTTGTTGATATTTCAATATATTTTGTTCACTTTATAAATTGACACCGTGTTAATATTATTAATACACCGTATTAATGAATTGACAGAGTTAGCAATTTAAAAAATTATAATATAGCGCATCCCATACTAGTTTGGAGAAAATATTCAGTAAGACAAAATAATAGAATACATAAAAAAGATTAAAGATTTCAAAATAGAATCGAGATTTTATGTTGCAATCGAGATTTTTTGTTGCAATCTTGATTTTTTTCCACTTTGACTTTAATATGGAGTACAATAGTTTGTAGGAGATAGTAATTAATATCTTCCATCCTCGTAGAATCCTCATAGAGTATGAATAATGAATTCGGCAAGAGTTTTAATAAATAAAGGAAAAAATAAGCGAGAGAAAAATGGTAGTGGAATTAATGTTAGTAGAGAGTGGGGTCTACATTAGTATAATGGTATAAGTTGTTAATAGTAATGGTATAAATTGTAATTAAAATGATGTGTAAGGGTAATATGTTGTTTGGATTTTTCAAAACTAGAAAGTTCATAACTTTTCAAAGATGTACGAAAAAGAAAATAGTTCATACTCTTTGGGGACCCGATGGAGTAATACAATTTACTCCCTCAGTTCCATTTGCATAAGTATTTATTTTTCGGCACGAGATTTTATACAGTTTTGTTTTGTGAGTTAATGATGAGAGAATAAAGTGAGAGAGATAAAAAAGTTGAGATAATGTTGTTTCCATTTTAGAAAACATTTCATTTTTAATGGAAAAGATAGAATGTATATGAAAAATGATTTTGTAGAAGTGTAAAATCGTGATAACCGGGATATATTGTTGAAACATGACTATTAGTTTATATGAAATATTTAAAAAGATATACTCCCTTGAAATCTCAAACTCTATTTAATGGATACGGATTTTAAAAAATTGTTTGACTTTGTAAAGAAAGTAAATGAAAATACATAGTAGAATGTGGGGGGAAAATTCTTCTTTTGTTCTAGGATGCTAATTGCATTCCATTTTAATGAAGAACAATTGATCTATTCCTACTCAGGGGAGTGATGCATCACCAATATGCGTCTTTACTAATGAAACGCATGACTATTGTGCGTTTTTACTTAGTGACACATAAGAAATATGCTTTTTATAGGGACGCATAATTGTTGTGCGTCTTTGTGTAGTGACGCATGTCTCTTGTGTGTCTTTGGTCAGGTTTAAATCAGTCGCGAAGCAGGCAGCGCGCAGAACAGAACAGAAGGTGAAAGGGTGGGGAGCTGTGGCGATTTCAACCTTTTCCGACTTAGGGAGTGACTCATCCGGCGAATTTCAACCGTTTACAAACATATTCCGGTAATTGTTCTTCAATTTGGCCACAATGATCCTTTATTGCTTAATTTGTGTAGGTTTTCCCTAATTTGGCAAAATTAGGGTTTATGATGAAATTGATGAATTTAGGGTCAATTTTTGTTGTTTTGTTGCCTATTTGTGTGTTTCACATGTATATAATTCAATGGGTAGAAGTAAGTGATTCAGTTTTTGTGATTGCGCCCCTTTTTACTAAGATAAAAATTGAATCTTGGTTATGTTTTCAAATTGGAATATAGCTTATTGTTTGTCAATTGAAGTTGCAATTTAAGTAGGATTGTTGAGTTTTTATGATAAAAATTGATGTTTGGTTGTGTTTTACAATATTTTTCAAATTTTTGTTATAGTTACTCATTGTTCTTCCTTACTAAAGATTTTAGTTTGTCGCCTACATTTTGTTTAATTATTTTTGAGGTATTTGAGTGCTATGTAGATATTAAGTTGTTGATTAATATGTTAGTTTTGTTAATGGGTGAATATTTTGAAGCAGATGACATCTTCAAGTTCCGAAAGACGGTTATGTTATGGACCTGGGGATCCATCACTACTCTTTCATCAAAACGAACACATTTCAGCCTCATTGATGGCAAATGGCACATCAAATGTTTTCAGAGTTCGTCGGACGGAAAGTAAGGTCTGGGCAGTGGAAATACATGAAAATGTGAAGTATTGGCTTGATGTATGGGGTTTCAAAGGCGTGTTGGAATGTAATAGGCCGATGAGGATGGACAACGAGCTTATTACTGCCTTGATCGAGCGCTGGAGGCCTGAGACACACTCTTTCCACCTACCAGTTGGAGAAGTTACCGTAACCTTACAGGATGTGTAAAGCCTGTGGGGTTTGAAAGCAGACGAGCGTGTTTTCACTAGCTGTGACGACCCAAACGGATTTGAAGATTGGTCCAACAAGTGTCGAGATCTGTTGGGATGGATACCTGACGTAGAAACAGAAACGAAGCAGGACGGTTTGTTAATGACATCTCTAATCCACCAAGTGACGATACCTTTGGGTAATGAGCTGCATGCTTATGCATACATCCAAAGGGCACACATACATGCCCTGATCTTGTTAGGGGGACTTATTATACTGGACACCACAGGGTGCAAGGTCCCCTTTATGTGGTTAAATGCCTTTGAAGATCCGAAAGCAGTGTCTACTATCAGTTGGGGTAGTGTTGCTTTAGCGTTTCTGTATCATTATTTATACGAGGCATCTGTAGGCAGGCAGAAAAGAGATTTGGGTGGACCTATGGTTCTTTTGGTTCTTTTGCAGCTATGGGTGTGGGAAAGAATGCCCACATTGAGGCCATCCTTTGTGATATCGCTTATGCACACGCCGTATACCCCGTGTGGAGCCAAGTAATATATTTTTCACATTAACTCACTTAATTATTTTTTTTGGTAACTTTTGACATTAATTTTATGTATAGGTGGCATGGAGTTACTGAAATAGGAAATGCTCCCAGATATTCAGTTGCTTATTATCGTGATCAATTATCACTGATTCGTCCCGGCCAGGTGAAATTTATTTTTGTTGTCTTAGTTAATGAATTTACTATACTATGAAACTAATTTGATTTTTATATTATATGTTTGTAGTTTATGTGGACACCGTATGCAGATTGTATCTTGCCTGATTACTGCATTGATTCGACTGCATCCTTCTTGTGCGACACTTACTTGGTGTGTTGGTCATTTGTCGAGGCACACGAGGCTGGACGAGTTTGCCGACAATTTAACCGCTACCAGCCTATTCCTGAATATCGTGATAGGATGCTAAAGAATGTTGGACATTTGTGTAAAAGTCACCGTCGTGGGATGAAGGGCGCTGATTGGGCAAAGAAACATAAATTCTTCATTGATGAGTGGGATATGAGACACGACAGGTTCCAATCAACTTTTGACCATGCAACGGAGACCATGGATGGTCGCATTAATCCAGGCTATATGGCGTGGTACAATAGGATCACAGTGTCGTACCTAACTCCACCTGGGAAACAGTCAACTGCTGGGATGAACGAATCAGCCTCATCTATGAAAGTGTTGGTATGTTATTGTATATAAAAATGTATTGTGTTTTAAGTTTGTATAGATTAGTTGTAATGATTCTGTATTATCTAGATTGAGACCATTCAGGGGATATGGCATTTGACCTCTGAACATGACACTGATCCTTGGTTATGGCAGATTCGAGAAATGGCTGTTGTGGCCCTTCGTGCGACGAACCATACTGATGTGATGGAGTATCCAACTTCGCAACGGCGAGATGTGGTCATGCTGCCACGCCCACCAGCTTCAATGCGTCATAGACTGCCGGGTGTTCGGGTAGGTGGACATGGGTGTATACACGAGTCACGACAGCATAGGTTGTCGCAGCCGCAGCCTGAGTATGCAGAACCAGAGCCACTGAGTCCAGAGTACGATGCCCCCAGTTGGTCTGTCTACCCAGGGTCACAATCTCAGTTGAGTGGTGCAAGCCACGAGCACTCACAATGGGGAGCACGAGCATCATGTGATTCATTCTTTGGCAGTTGGTCTGAGTGGGATGCAGCTAGAGCAACGCGTGATCCATATTTTCATAATTATCAATTTGTGGCTCCCAAATGTGGATTATACTTTTTCTCAAAGATTTAAATGAATAAGATCCAAATAAGTACTCTCCATGTCTTATAATAGATGGCACATTTGAGGGTAATGACACGAGATTTTAGGAGCTACTCCTCAGTGCCAAAAGAATATGCACTTTTGGGTTCGACACGGGTTTTAATGCAAAAAATGGTAAAGCAAGAGAGAGGTAGAGAGAAAAAGTAATTAAACAACTGTTAGTGGAGAGAATGAGTCCCACCACATTGGAAAGAAAAGAGTTTCCAAATTGGAAACTGCAAATTCTTGTGGGACGGAGGGAGTATTGTTTTGTGTTACAAATAGAGAGGAAGTAGTATATTTATATTAATGTGAGAGAAATATTTTTCCAAAAAGAAAATGTGACATCTTTTGTAAAACAAACAAAAAAAGAAATTGGGTGACATCTATTAGGAGATGGAGGATGTATAATTCTTCAGCATATAGACTAATCGTGAAACAAACATGTCATCACATAATGTGACGCAGACAGTTCTTTATAGAAGTAAAACAGTACTCCCTCCATCCCACAAAAGATGTCACACTTGTGGGGCGGCACGGGATTTTAGGAGGTTTTATTTTGTGTGTTAAATGGAGAGAGAAAATATTATTTTTATATTTTTATGAGAGAGAACTTTTTCCAAAAATAGAAATGTGACATCTTTTGAGGGACAAACTAAAAAGGAAAGTGTGATATCTTTTGTGGGACGAAGGGAGTATTTCACAATCTAGATAGTTTTTTGCTACCTGATCATGCAAAGTAGCAGAGTCAGTTTACAAGTTTCCTTACGCTAGAACAACTAACGATAATGATGTGGTATAACACTGAATGAATCTAATAATGTAGATATATCATTCTTGGCTATTTACAGAAAGACGAGGTCTTGTTGATTGTTATTTTTTAATCATTTTCGACATAACATTAGGAATGCGATATAGTTATGCATTACTTTAACTTATTAAAAGGAGCGCTTTTTTCATAATCCAAGAATCCTGATATCTTAGGTAGCATTGATCAGTATCCAATGGTGCTAATATTATTATTGCAATGAATCGTGTGGTGGGAGAGTCTAATTTGATAATATCCACAAGAGGCGTTCAGAAAGAGGTTTTATTATCCAGAAACATGGTCAGTTAGAATTTATTCCATGAATAAAGTTTTTGGAAAAGATACTACCTCTGTCTCATTAAATATGAAAAATTTGTTTTTAAGCACAATAATAGAGTGAAAAAAGTAGAAATCATATTGTTTCTATTTTAGGGTATTAATTAACTAAAGAGGAAAGTCCATATTACTCATAATTTGGGATTGAACGGGCAATCAATATTAATTTTTAGTAGTGACTGATAATAATATTCTGTTTGAGCTTGAATTAGTTGATACTCAATTTAACTAATAGGTTTGCTTCAAGTCCAACCTCCATGGATACTTTATCTGAGCCATAAAAACTCTATATAAAAGAGACTAGAATGAAACAGATAGAAAATTCCCTCATAAATTTCATGCCTCCTATAGGTGGTCAAAATTTCAGGCTCTTCTCGAAGATGAAGTTCAATCTTGATTCTAGTCAAATCCTTTTGGCTTTTGACCAGCTTTTCCTACCCAAAGGTCATAACTTGAGTTCGGAAAATAGATTAGAAGATTCGTGATTGAGTATGAAGAACTTAATGTGAATACATTGTAAGCAATCGTTGATTCCTTTGAGAATCAGTTCTATAACTTTTAAACCGTAGATTTCATGATTTGAGTTTAGTTCTTTATGCATGAATTATTTGCGTTCTTATATGCAATTAATTATTTAGCATGTGAATCAATTAATTCATAATTTGTCAAATAGATCCGTTCGTCTGGTTTATTTATGTATAAAAGTCTTCTGATGTGCATGGTTCACCATAGCCCGAATAGATATCCTGGTAATGACCTTTAAAATATACTATCCCCACGTTGTATACTGATAAGGCTAATTTCATGCATCGGTTATGTGATGAAAAATCACCAATTACTGGGTCTAACACAATTTTTAAGCCAGGTGTGTGAAGGAATTCGCTAGGTCCAGGAAGAACTGAAGGCAGTGGACCAGCGAAGGAATGAGACGAAAAGTGAGCAGAATCAAGGAAGAAATTGGCTAGACGAAGGGAGTCCAAAGTTGAGGGCAAAGAAGACAATTCACACAAAAGAGCCCCTGCTGGACCCACTTCCACGCCTATATAAAGAGGAGCATGCAACACACAAGATATACATGATTTAGCTCTCAGCTCACACACACACTCACACACTTGGGAAAAATGGGGATTCTCGGGTAGTTTAGAGGTTCATCTTCGGGAAATTCTGTTGCAACACCGTCCTCAAGGAGGGAGAAGATACAATTGTTTACTTTTCAGCTTTTGCGTTTTGATTTCCGTCGAACTTCACCGTTTTAAGTCGATTGCTCGTTTGCTACTTATCGTTTATCTATGAATTTTATTTTACATCACGATGGTGTTGATTTTGTGTTGATTTACGTTGATTATATGTTTTGAGGTTTTGTTTCGGAGGTTGATTGTTATTCTCAACTTTGGATGTTTTGTGTACTTGATCTGGGAAATCTGAGTTGATCTGTGGTTGTTGTTGTTAATCTGTGTTGAATCGGCGAATCTGCAGTTATGGAGATGATTTTGATCGGAGTTTGTCCCAGCTGCTTGGATTTAGCATCCGAAGTGTGGATCTGAACAGGGGAACTGAGTTGTGCATGGATCTTTGATTTTCTGCTATCGTTTTTACTTTGCTTCGTCTAGTAGCCATAGATCTGCCTTAGTTTTAACTGTTCTTCGGTTTTGTTGCTTTTAATTCCGACTGCTTCGTTTCGATTTACGTTTTCGCTCTGTTTTTAACTGGTTGTTTCATGCCAT
The DNA here is from genome assembly GCF_023119035.1 of Salvia hispanica. Taxonomy (NCBI): domain Eukaryota; kingdom Viridiplantae; phylum Streptophyta; class Magnoliopsida; order Lamiales; family Lamiaceae; genus Salvia; species Salvia hispanica. The sequence goes on from NC_062969.1 coordinate 31,051,245, forward strand.
GGAGAAGATGATGTCGCTATTAGTTAGTCCTATAGTTAGTTATTTTGCAGCTTTTCAACCGTACTCTACCTTTTCAGAAAATGGTCCCCACCTTCGGTTATTTTCCCACGCTTAGGTTAATTTAGGAAATAGTTCTTTCGATCTAGTAATTGTCTCGCTTATTCCGGTTTATATGCATGTTTTTAAGTTTCTGCCTAGATCTAGTTGTTAGAGTAGCATATTTCAATTACCAAGTCTAGGATAAAAAAAATTAAAAAAATAAAAAAAATAAAAAAACTCAACCATAAAATTGGGTGGCAGCAGCCAAAACAAAATTAGTCCCCAAGTCTTTAAACATGTTTACTTGCGCATTCATCTCTGTGGAATCGATCCCTACTTCCACGTACTAGTTTTTTTTGCTAAACGGGTTGAGGGATTTTTGAAGAGGAAGTTAAGGAAGTGATTGTGTGCCCGACGACAGGTAGCTCAAGGTTCTCTGAGTACCTAGACCCAATGTCTAGCGGATTTCATGGACCGAGGGTTTTCTTCAGTATTTTTAAGAACACGCTTTCACTAACCATCATTAGCTTCTAGACACACCATAAAGCAGCTCTTCATATACTGAAAGTTATTTTTAATATTAATAAAAAGTGCAACAATTAAAATTGGAGCAAACAACTGTTAGAGTTTGTATACTAGAAATCACATTTCGAGTGATTGAATACTGTAAAACTCTTATTTTATTTTTTAAGGAATAAAACAGATTACTTTTACATTTAATGGATATTAATTTCATGTTTAAATGTATTAAGTTAACTTAACATAGTCTAAGTCTTTGTTTGAGTAGACCGATTGTGGGCGGCGTCCACTTTAAGGTAACACGGCCAGTCCTAAACTAAGAAAAAGAAGAATTTCACAACCTAGATGGAATTAGATTATCCATCGAGAAAGGTTGCAATGTCAGTCCGCATATTTCTAAGCCTTACTGAAATAAGATGACATTGGTGTGGTATAGCACTGAACGGATCTAACAGCAAGACTTGTCCTTAGGCTATCTACTGAAAGGCGAGGTCTTGATAAATATTTGTTTCTTAATCAATGTAGTTTAGCATTGAGCATACGGTATTGATTATGCATTACTTTGAGTTATCAAATGGTGCGGGTTTTTCGTAACCCAATAAACCCTGATATATTGGGTAGTGGTGATTAATATCTAGCGGTGCTAGGATTGCTATTATATTGAATCGTGCGCGAGGAGAGTCTCGTTTGATAATGTCCTCAAGAGGACCACGAAACAAGGTTTTATTATTCGGAACCTAGCTAGTTGGAGTTTGATTACTCTATGAATAATAAATAAGCGTTTCATGCTAAGTCCACTCTTGGAATTAATAAGAAGTTAATTAATTAAGTCCATAGCACACATTAATTAATTAATGGGTATTTTTATCTTAAGCGCGGGAAATGAAAGTTAAAACGAAAACCCGGATTACTTATAATTTCGGATTTGGATGGGGAGAGTTCAATATTACTTCTGTAGTGGCTGCTCGTAATATTCCAATTAAAGCTTATATTAAATTGTGGGTTCAATTTAATTAGTAAAAAGTAAATTGGATGAGCTCATATCCAAAACCTTCCATAGATCTCTGTCTGAGCCCAAAAGGAACTTAATATAAATAGGAGAATAAAAGAGACAGAAATCATAATTTTATATGATATAATTTTCGTCCCCCCTTGTCCAAGAGGAGCTCGAAATTCTCTCCTATTCCAAAAGGGATTTCTTCTTTCTTCTTTATTTAAGTCCTAGTATTCTGGTGAGATCAGCCCACGTTGATATCGGAGTACAGTTCGGGAACCAGAGAGAAGATCTGTGGTCTAGTATTCAAAGCGTGACGTGGAGAAGCTGCTAGCCATCTTCAATTCTTTGGAGAATTAATTAGGTATTATTTCTGCGCTCCGTAGAAAAGCATGTTTTAGGTTTGAATATTCTTAAAGCATGATTAATTCAAGTTATGAGCATGATAAATGTGAGAATTACGTGAATAGATTTTGTCTAAATAATCTGCTAAATAGATCTGATTATTATGTGATTTATTTGTGCGAGTAATAATAGTTAAATTATGTTAATCCGTCGCACCGCTTCCGCTGCCAGTTCCTTCAATTGGTATCACAGCCAGGTTTTGGCTCTGATTATTTGGATTTACATTTCACGAAATTCGTGTATGCATGTGTTATTTGATTTCGAAGCATGTTCTTGTATTTTATTGTTTATTTTTATGCATGATGAACTCAAGAACTATCGAATCAAAGAACTTGAATTATTCGATCGTATGAGATGTGCGATTCGTCGGCGCTTGTGCCGGGACGAATCGCACTACACGCGATCGGAGAAGGATATCGAACCAGTGGGAGCCGAGGGTCGATGGTGATGGGGCGACGCGCAGACGAGCGTGGGCTCGTGCGCGCCGTCGGCCAAAACCGCAAACCCTAGGTGGCGGCCCGTTGCAGATCGACGATGGCGCCGAACAGTGGGAGCAAACGACGAGATCCAACGGAGACATGAACACGAGCATGGGCTCGTCCATGCCGTCGCAGAGACCGCGACAGGTTCTTGCTTAGCCACGCCGGTCGCCGACGCTCGTGGAGGGAGGCGGAGCTCGCTGCTCGACCGAGAGAAGCGGCTGTCTTCTCCGAAGGAGCTATCCCTAACCCTAACCCTAACCCCTAAAGACGAAACCCAAGTCGAACCCTCAAATGAGCCACGCCGGACCAGAGCCGCACCGCCGCACGCGGTTGCTGCTGGTTCACGGCAGGTTGACGCCGGGAGGGGGATCTGCCGGAGCATCGCGGCAAAAGCCGCGGGCTGGTCAATCTTCACAGAGGGAGTCGCGGCGTCTTCTCGCCGCAGAGGGAGGAGGAAGCGGCACGCCTCGAGCGCGCACCTCCGGAGAAGGCTGGACAACGAACCTCGAACAACGAGATAACGATGGAACATTATTTTGATGATTATTTAATTCATAAATTAAAAGATATCATTAAAAATAATATTATTTAATGAAATAAAATATTTAGGGATGATTTCCCTAGATTTTAGGAATATTTTGATTATTTTCTATATTTAAGAATATTTTATATCCTAGATGATATAGATGAGAATAATTTAATAGTTTCCTAATTATTATATCTAGAATCCTAAATAAGATAGATATATAAGATTACATTAAATATTAATTAAATTATTTTCTTCCTAATCTTGAATATGGAAATTATATGAATTTAATTTTTCATGTCTAATTAAGATTTAAATAATGTACTTTATTTTAGATATATCTTATAGTATGACATGAATAAGAATTAAATTCTAGATTAATTAATTCTTAAACTAAGATACTAAAGATAATAAAAGATTTAATTATCCAGTCAATTAAATACCAAAAGAATTTAATTAGTCTTAATCTGCCTTAAGGCTAAAGGATAATTAATTAAAAATCATAACTCAAATATCTAAGCGATAATTATGAACTAAAAGTTTATATATGGTCTCCATCGGTTGGACTGCCAAATTTTGTGAAGCTGATTTTCTAATATTATTGCCACCTGCTTTGTAGGGACAATAATCCTACGAAAACAGTAAGTTCATAAGGGCGGACTTCTCACATAATAAATAGAATGAACTAGAAAGTGGTTCCCAATATTATTGCCACCTGCTTTGTAGGGACAATAATCCTAAGGAACTGCGAGTTTCAGGGTTCAATCAGAATTTATGAGATAGCTTGGTTTTGTTATCAGCACATGAACATTTTTATGGGAGTGTGTTGTAGAAATAAAATTCTATAATGCTAAATCTGATGGTCGTGCTTAGGCAACATTAGGCGGCCATGCCATGTCTTGTGGTCTCTGGACTATTCGTCGGTGTTGTGACCAATAAAATTGTCAAAATTTTAATGTGTATTAACCTCCAAAGGAGGATACAATTTATTAATTTTGTTGTTGTAAGACTTTGAAAAGTTTTATGGTTAACCTACTCAATTTCCTTACATAAGTTTATGACAAATAGTAAATTTTTCTGTTTGCAGTGCAATAAAATCCGTCAAGATGTCTTTTAATCCTCTTTCTGCAATTCTCAAAGAAAACAAACTCAAGGGCCAAAATTACATAGAATGGACACAAAATTTGGATATCGTTCTCACAGCAGAAGAGTATAAGTTTGTGCTAACTACTCCGCAGCCTCCAGTTCTCGCGGCTAATGCCTCGATTGGAGTTCAGAATGCGCATAAACGGTGGCATAAGGCGAATGAGATGGCTAAGTGCTACATGTTGGCATCTATGTCTTCAGTACTCAAGCATCAACATTCTGCCATGGCAACTGCCGTCGAGATTATGCAAAATCTTGCAAATCTTTTTGGTACTCAAAATCGAACGGCTAAGTCTCAAGCCTTTCGGAGTATCATGACGAAGTCTATGAAGGAAGGCACATCTGTGTGGCAACGTGTCATGAAGATGATGAGCCACCTCAATCAGATTGAGGTTTTGGGAGGGACGATCGATCCCGAGTCCCAGATTACTATAATCCTTCAGAGTCTTCCCCCTAGCTTCCAGCAGTTCAAGCTCAATTTCGAGATGAACAAGTGGGATTACACTTTGGCTGAGCTGCTGACTGAACTTCAGTCGGCGGAGGACCTTATGGTTCAAGCTAAAGTAGCTATGTTGAGTCTGGCGCCTAATTCCTCTGGCTCTAAGCAAACAGGTCCTAGACCGGATCTATTTAGGTGATTATGCATTCGACTCCAATTTCATGCAATAAACATAGATCTATAGATATAACATCAAATAAACACATAATCATGCATATTCGATGTAGATTCGATTGTTACCTCATAATCCATCATTGGATTGACGTTGCTAGCTGCACCACCCGGAGATCCTTGGTTTATCGACCACGAATCTTCCAACCTATTCCCTTGTCCTTGATTCTCCATCCGTGTGGGCGGATCTCGAAGAACCAAATAAAAGTGATATGAGATCTAGGGAAAACCAACACAAACACGAAATTGTCTTGATCTAATCCTATGAATTAGGATAGAACAAGAACAAAAACCAAAACCCTAATCTCCCTCGTGCAAAGGCACGAAAACCGAGGCAAGAGGGGAGAGAGAGAGCGCCGGTTATGGCGGCTAGGGTTAGGGTTTGTGATGTGTGGAGTGCTTACTAGGGTTTCCCATCTCTACACTATTTATAAGCATGGACTTGTTGGGCTAGGATGGGGATCCATGGAATGACTTAAGTGTTGGGCTCACCCATTAGATAAATTACTAATTAAATCAAATGACCCATGATTTAATATATTATCAATGGAATATTATTTTGTTCCACTAAAGAATAATATTGCACTCCCACTTAAATCACCAAATTACAAATAACTTGGGTCCATTTTATTTTATAATATTTCCCGCGTTTAAGATTATCTTGATCCATCAATTTAATTCTTTTGTCTGCTATGTGACTAGAATTAAATTAATTCTCCAAAGAGTTTTTCTAGTTTGAAACTTTATTTATTATTCGTGGAATAAATTCCAACTGCGCAGATTTCTGAATAATAAATTCCTCTTTCAAACACCTCATTGGGGATCACCCTTTTAGGGATTTAATCATACCACACTGGGCACGCGAATTCTATGAAATAATATTCCAATACCTTCATGTTATTCAATTACTACCACCCAAGATATCATGAACTTGAGTTACGTACAAACTCTCACATATTGATAAGTCAAAGTGGCGTTTGATTGAATAAACAATATTGATATTAATATCATAGACTAGAAAATACAAAACTTTCTGAAATATATTCTTTCAGTAGATAGCAATAAAGAATACATTTCGGATTAGATCCTTTCAGTGCTTTACCACACCGGTGTTACTAATCTCATCTTAGGTAAGAGAGAATTATCACAAACACCGCAACCGTACCAATAGGTAGCCAAAGCCTATCTAGGTTGTGAATACGTTTTTCTTCTTACTAGATCTGGCCAAGTCCCCTACTGGAAAACTCATGAGGAGATTCATCGAATTTCCCTACTTGACCTTCTTAGTAAAAAGCCTTAGACTTGTTTATTATATTTCAATAATAAACCATTATATTATATTATTTATTCTCATAAATAGGTAAACAAGTGGACGTGGCGTTTCTCGTATACATGCACAAGCTGACTGTACAAAGGCATGTACGCTCGAAGCATCTTTTAGTATACAAACCCCAACAATCTCCCACTTATACTCAAAGAATGCTTTCGAGTATACCAACCGCTTTATTGGCCTTGTGCTACACATTCACACACATTTTCTCCCACTTATACTCAAAGCAGGCTTTGGCCACTATGTACTCAAAACTATAATTCTTTAAAAGAATCTACCAACATAGTTTGCTAGAGTACATAAAACGAAAATATACTTGTAATTTATAACCTTAATTCTTGCTAAGGAGCACGATAATTTGATCAAAATATTTCTAGGCCCTTTGATCCAGTGGAATAATTTTATGTGCCTTTCTCAAGTGCACTTATACATATTCCTCTATCAAAATCCATTATTTTGATCCTTCTGAATTTCTACTAATTAAAGTAGAATACCTATAGCAACATATAAAGTTTTAATCATGTCGAATATGATTCCCAAAACTTTAATTATATAATACCAATCTAACTTGGTATTATCCTTGCTATATAATTTGTGATGTAAATTTATGTATGAACATAATTACCTCATCACAATGACTAATTGGAAATTAGTCCTTATGACAAAATAAAACCGAATGATTGCATTCTTTGTTTTATAGTCATAAATTCCAAGAGTTCATTTATTTAACCATTTGTTGTGAATTTTAGAAATACTTCCTTTGGAAACCCAAAAGTAATTCTAATTTTTAATAGCTAACTTGGAAATATCTTTTAATGTTATTAGAGTCTTAGAAAGTGTGCAATTCATCACTTCTTTCATTCTAGGGTGTGAACCCTTTTTAACTCTATCAAACATTACCTTAATTCCATTTATGAATATTCTATGAGACAAAATTTAGCTCCCACTTTTAAAAGTAGAAAAATACTAGTCTCAATATTCTTTAAGGCTATTAAAACAATTTAAATAGTGCTTGGAGTTAAATTCATCCTAGTTTAATAAAACGAGCTATGAAGCTCTTATTAAACACTTAGAATTTAATCATTCATTAAGAAAAGCTCCCACTATTTTAATTATCACTTTCACAACAAAATAAATAAAATAATAACTAATCAAATAGTCAACTCTTGGCTTGGAACATTAAAATAAATTTAATGTGCACACTATATTTACTATACAAGAATTTCTAGTATTTATAATAAATACTTATCTTGTCTCTAGTTGAATTTTAATTTACTTGTGTTGTAATCAATTATTGTGATTATTTTTCTTACACCTTTATTTGAACAAACGCGATCATTAGATCATTTTATTTTGTATTGAATCCATGTCGAACATTAATGTTCTATTGACTCATCAACAAAATAATGGTTCAAAAGACTTAAGGATTAAAGAAACTTAATAATCAATATTTCTAGAAGAAAACTTCATAATAATTGAATCAACAAATTTAATTACAAGTAAACATTTTGATATTAACCATGTTACATTTGATGTCATAAATAATTGGATAATCAAAACTTCATTTATCTAATAATGCAAGCATTATAAAATGACATCGATAATCCAAAAACACAATTGATAGTCTAGGAATAAAATTCCATATCAATAATCCATATGATATCAAAACCAAACAATATCAAAAACTCTTAAAATTCAACAATGTAAACATAAAAGCAAAAATAAACTCTTCTGACTTGAACATGATCATCTCAAAAGTCCACCCCTTCTTTTCATCTTTGTTTGAGCAATCACAAGCTTGTTATAAAGCTCCAAAAACGAAAACCTTTTGTCGCTAAACAAAATTTCATTTCTGACTTCATTAAAGCTATCTGGAAGCCCATCAAGGATCATTATCTGTTGGGTTTCTGGGTCAACTTTCCCCCCCGACAAGTGAAGTTTATTGAAGTAGCCAAGCATGACTAGGGCATATACCCCCACGTCTTGGCCCTCTTCAAATACATCATGCCTTAAATGCTTCACAGCGATACCAGCTCTTACCTTAGAGGACTTTTCTTCAAACCACGTGGGCTTGTTGACCAACGGCCTATTGGGTTTGTCAAACCTCTCAAGGGCATTGCCAACACTGGCCAAAACGAAGCCCTTGAGATGACATTCCGCGGTATGCCACTGATCACGAAACTCCTTGTCCTCTCCTTGTAGATGGTATGTGGGCGGACGATTCTTGCTGAGAATCAACCTCAAGTCATTGATCAAACGATCAACATCAAGCTTACTTTTCCATTCCTTAAACAATTCAGAGTCATGCTTCCTCGAACTAAGTATGGCATAGTAAATATCCCAAGTATCAATCATCTTTCGTTCAAGCTGAGAATAAATACCAATAATATAAACATGTAAAATTTCAAAGAATTGCAAATAACCACAAAACAATTCATCAATTTTACATCCACAAAAATCAAGCACAAACGTTCTTCTACGAGGAAGCCGAGTCTTATTCATGCAAGAAATCCATTATTTTTACTGGCCACAATGTCGACAGATAGTCCAGAGACCATAAGAATGGCATGGCTGACTAACAATGCTAAAGCGTATAACCATAAAATTAAGCACTAAGGATTCTTTACTTGTGCGTGAACTCCTCTAAAGAAAGGTCGAACCGGACAAGCACCTCCTCCTATAGCTCCCTCTAAGCATTATTAAAATACAATCCTTATAATTTCGCAGCAATATTGCTCCGGTAAAGACCAGTCGCGATATTACTGAAAAACTAATTTTACGATTTTAATAACCTTTATCTAGAGAAGTCCAAACTTACGAACTGGTAATGTTCCTCCCGTAAAGACAGGCCGGTCACTACTTCGCACTAAGACCAATTTTATGGAGGCCATATACAAACGTGTTGTAATTATCGCTTCATATTTTCTTGTTGGTGGTTTTAATAGTTTAATTATCACTTAAGCAGATAAGGCAGATATCCACATTCAAAGAATAATTAAACATGTACTAGCTATGCATGCAAGGCAATAAGTACATAGGCGATGCACGAGTTAAACTAGATTTTAACAAATAAAATCATAACTCAAATTAAATATCCATCATTCATCAATAAAACATGTAAACACATTTACAAAAGGTTCACATAAACATAATGACGAAACTTGATCATTTAATTAAGCATCTAAAATAAATAGATAGAATTAAAATTCTATCTTCACATAAACAAGATTATCTAGACATTAAGTCCAATCTTAAACAATCATACATTATTAGTTAAAATAACGTATCTTGATTATTAGAATTACCTTTTAATACTATTAGGATTTACTTAGATAGAATTAATTCATCCTTATCCTAAAATTAATGTCTAGGTGTATATCATAAAAGATTAGCTAAGTCTTAATTTAAAATGCCCACTTGGATATATAAATCCGCATTTATCCAATTAAGACTAAATCCATTTAAAACACACCAATTAAATTTGAGAATTAAAATTCTCATAGCTTTCATAAAATCACATGACAAGAAGAATCTTATTACATCTTTAATTCAAAATGATGTTTTCTAGATGAAATAAAATTCACCTTCATCAAAATTAAAGACAAAATTCAACTTAAATAAATAATTAAGGATTTTAATAGCAAAATTAATGCTCTATGAATTTTCATACCTTTAAATCACATTTGATGTTATCTAGATGAAACAAATTCACCTTCATCAAAATTAAAGATAAAATTCAAATTAAACTAGGAATTGAATTCCAATTAAAATCCAATTAATCATTTAATACTTTAATAATTTAGGATTTTAGTAGCATGTTAATGCCAAATGAATTTTTCACTTCTTTAATTAATCCGATGTTATCTAGATGAAATAAAATTCACCTACATCATATTAAAGACAAAATTCAAACTAGGAATAGGATTCCAATTAAAATCCATCCAATTATTATACATGTAATTTTCGAAAATTTTGAAGGTTTAAAACAATTGAAAAACTCATGTCTTTTCCTTAGGTATATATCTAGGAAATAATTCCATAACACACCAAATAAAATATAGACAATTTTCAATTAAACCTTAAAATTAAAACATGAAAGCATATTAAGAGAATATTCTTTAAAATTCCATCCAATTAAGGAAAAGCCAAAAATTAGATCAATCAAATATTGAATTTCCTTATGTTAATTATCATGATATTATCTAGATGGAAAGAATCCATCAAAATCAACTAATTAACAAATTAAATCAATTTATTTGACCTAATTATTCCAATTGGCAAATTTAAAGAAGACAATTATTCTCTTTTAAATTAGAATCTTGACTTAATTGCAAAATCATTCTAATTCCCACAAGATATTTTAATTATTCTAGGTTTAGGATTTTAAACCACAATTATAAATAACTTGTGCCTTAAGAAACAAAAACACGAAAACGAAAAACGAGACGACACGACGATGCAACCCAAAACCCTAATTAGGGTTTGGGCCGCCACGGGCCTCGCAGCAGCCGCTGCTGCCGCGCCCGACCTCCGCCGCCTCTCGCCTGCGGCTGCTCCCACTGCAGTAGCCGCCGCCGCCGCTGCCCGCCGCCGTCCGTCTCTGCCGCTCCCACTGGAGCAGCCACCGACGCTTGCTGAGTTCGCGCTGTCACTGGACTGTGCAGCCGCTGCCCGGAGTAGATGACTGTCGCAGCTGCCTGTTCCGGAGCTCCCACTGGAGTGCTGCCGCCGCTGCCCGCCGCCGCCCGAAGACGACGACGCTGCTGCTGCTGCCCGGAGTCGCTGCTGTCAGCCGATGACACAGCTGCTGTCCGGCGCTGCTGTCCGAAGACGAAGCAGTTGCTGCCGAAGCTGCTGTCCGTCGCCAACTCCATGCCGCTGACCGCTTCTCCGACAAACAGAGACCGCCGCTGCCTCCCCTCATCGGATCTGGATCTCGGATCCCCAATGAAGGCAGCCCGGCACTTGAACACATCTAGGGTTTAAACCCTTGCATTCATTTATTCGTTTTCAATTTAATTAACTTGATTCATCGCGGTCGCTTCGCTTGACCGCGATCTTAAATCTTAATTAATCGTTTCTTAATTTGTAACAATCTTTTATGTTCATATCAAATATGCATATTTAAACATCTAGCTTTTTAGCAATTTAAATTATTCTTGCATATTAAGAACATAAAACTATAGATCTATGAATACTTGTTTAGATCTAGAATATTCTTGTGAAAAACTTGAATAAAATTCAAGATTCATAATATTCTTTCATCGATCCAAGTATTCAATCATGGACCACTTTATTTCTTGATTCAAAAACATATATTCACTTAAACACATACATATATGTAATCAACAAACATATAATCTAGTACATATTACTTAGAATATATAGATCTAATGATGTTCATCATAGATCTAGAATATTTTTGTGAAAAACTTGAATAAAATTCAAGATTCATAATATTCTTTCATCGATCTAGAACATCATATCATAGATCCAAAATTAAAATCAAGAAAAACATAGATCCAACACATATTGCATTATTTTCGAAAATCCCAAGTTTTAACACTATAATTTTCGAAAAATTCAATTAATCAAATACATAATCAGAGCCTAAAAATTGGCTCTGATACCAGTTGTTGGGACTACCGCAGCGGAAGACACGGAAACCAAACAGGTCCTTGACCGGATCTATTTAGGTGATTATGCATTCGACTCCAATTTCATGCAATAAACATAGATCTATAGATATAACATCAAATAAACACATAATCATGCATATTCGATGTAGATTCGATTGTTACCTCATAATCCATCATTGGATTGACGTTGCTAGCTGCACCACCCGGAGATCCTTGGTTTATCGACCACGAATCTTCCAACCTATTCCCTTGTCCTTGATTCTCCATCCGTGTGGGCGGATCTCGAAGAACCAAATAAAAGTGATATGAGATCTAGGGAAAACCAACACAAACACGAAATTGTCTTGATCTAATCCTATGAATTAGGATAGAACAAGAACAAAAACCAAAACCCTAATCTCCCTCGTGCAAAGGCACGAAAACCGAGGCAAGAGGGGAGAGAGAGAGCGCCGGTTATGGCGGCTAGGGTTAGGGTTTGTGATGTGTGGAGTGCTTACTAGGGTTTCCCATCTCTACACTATTTATAAGCATGGACTTGTTGGGCTAGGATGGGGATCCATGGAATGACTTAAGTGTTGGGCTCACCCATTAGATAAATTACTAATTAAATCAAATGACCCATGATTTAATATATTATCAATGGAATATTATTTTGTTCCACTAAAGAATAATATTGCACTCCCACTTAAATCACCAAATTACAAATAACTTGGGTCCATTTTATTTTATAATATTTCCCGCGTTTAAGATTATCTTGATCCATCAATTTAATTCTTTTGTCTGCTATGTGACTAGAATTAAATTAATTCTCCAAAGAGTTTTTCTAGTTTGAAACTTTATTTATTATTCGTGGAATAAATTCCAACTGCGCAGATTTCTGAATAATAAATTCCTCTTTCAAACACCTCATTGGGGATCACCCTTTTAGGGATTTAATCATACCACACTGGGCACGCGAATTCTATGAAATAATATTCCAATACCTTCATGTTATTCAATTACTACCACCCAAGATATCATGAACTTGAGTTACGTACAAACTCTCACATATTGATAAGTCAAAGTGGCGTTTGATTGAATAAACAATATTGATATTAATATCATAGACTAGAAAATACAAAACTTTCTGAAATATATTCTTTCAGTAGATAGCAATAAAGAATACATTTCGGATTAGATCCTTTCAGTGCTTTACCACACCGGTGTTACTAATCTCATCTTAGGTAAGAGAGAATTATCACAAACACCGCAACCGTACCAATAGGTAGCCAAAGCCTATCTAGGTTGTGAATACGTTTTTCTTCTTACTAGATCTGGCCAAGTCCCCTACTGGAAAACTCATGAGGAGATTCATCGAATTTCCCTACTTGACCTTCTTAGTAAAAAGCCTTAGACTTGTTTATTATATTTCAATAATAAACCATTATATTATATTATTTATTCTCATAAATAGGTAAACAAGTGGACGTGGCGTTTCTCGTATACATGCACAAGCTGACTGTACAAAGGCATGTACGCTCGAAGCATCTTTTAGTATACAAACCCCAACAGGTCGTTGCAGTGAGAGACGTTTACTTGCGTTTTTCTAGTGATAGATTTTTTATTTTGAAGAATGTTTTATTGATACCTTCTTTTAGAAGAAATTTAATTTCAGTTTCTAAATTGTTTTTTGATGGATATTCGATTTCTTTTAATGACAATTGCATTATTAAGAAAGATGGTCGGCTCCTCTTGACTGCCGGAACTCCGCAGCTTGATGCCGAATCCTACTCTCCCTCTTGCTGCTCCTTCTCAAATTTTGGGGGTGGTTTGAGGGTGAAGGAACTTGTGTGATATGGCTCTATATATAGCCACAAGTGTTGGCTTCTTGTGGAAGCCATTGGGTTTTTAAATTTCCTCGTTGGGTTATTGCTAAACTCTCTTTTTGAATCTTGATAAAGGCTACCTTGCCTTCTTGGTGAAAGTCTTGGAAGATGTTATACTTGGTGATCAAGTTCCTTAATTGATCATGTGGTGGAAAAGGATTTTTCACTCTTCAGGTTAAGGAGATGAGCTCCTTTAGTCTTTCTCTCTTTGTTTCTATTCCAAATTTAAGAAGTATGAGCTGGCAGCTTAGTCACTCCTTTTTACTTGTTCTAGTAATTGCACTCTTAACTCTATTTTTTGAAGAATGTACTCTAACACTTTTTATCTTGATGTGGCAGCTGGAGGACAACTTCCTTGCTGTCCCTAGAAGGCTGTAGGCTGATTTCTCTTGGCATGGAGTGGGGTGTGGAATCGAGATAGGTGTGGAGAGGTGTTAGGGAAATATAAAACAGAGAAACAAAAACTGGATATCTGAAAGTCGTGTTTATCACTTTCAGATCAAATCAATTTCGGGGTTCAGCCAAAATGTTTGATCGGATAAAATTCAGAGTATTAGAAGATCATATGTTTGTATTTTCGATAATTTTGAATCAGAAAATGATCAGTAGAAGAAGAAGATGAAACAGTGCAATGAAGCATTGCACCTGTTGGGAGATGAAACCGAAAATAACCGAATTTCAAAGGTTTCCAAAATTGCAATTTAGTCCTTCGACTTTCGGAAATTATATTTTCGGATGAATTTCCGATACAGCTCGACCCCAGCCAGGGGATCTGCCCCTTGGACCCCCGTTCATCTATCTAGGAGCTTCGCTCCTAATATTATAAAGAATTCAAATAAGCATGCACTCCGCACCTCCATACTTAAATGATGTATCATTATAACAATAACCGATCATTCAAGTTAATCCAATTACACTAAAATATCTAACAATCCTCCCCTATTTTAGTGCAATCCTTGATTAACTAAAACAAGTCATCTCAAACATTCAAACTTTTGCATAAATGAAATATCGTAACGATTGAATTCCATATTAGTACATTACACATTCCAAATATTCGAATACCCCGGGTGTCTCTAAGGATTGAACCCTGGGAACTCACATTGAATACACGAAGATAATGTACACAAAAGTTTACATATGAATAGTTCTATCTTGACACTATATTTTACTAGCCTAT